>NW_007075018.1:0-672 GCF_000164805.1 Carlito syrichta
CTGGCTATCTAGTTATGTCAGCTAGTTGAGTCAGCTGGCTAGCCAGCTGGCTAGCTAGTTAAGTCAGGTAGTTAATTCAAGTGGCTACCCAACTGACTACCTAGGTAGCTCGCTATTTACATCAGCTGGCTAGTCAGCTGGTTAGTTTAAGTCAGGTAGTTAAGTCAGCTGGCTAGCCAATTGGCTCGGTAGGTAGCTAGAAATTAAATCAGCTGGCTAGCCGGCTGGCTAGCTAGTTAATTCAGTGAGGTAATGAGCTGGCTAGCCAGCTGACTTGCTAGTTTGCTAGCTAGTTATGCCAGCTAGCTAGCTGATGGCTATCTGCTTAAGTCAGCTAGATAAGTAAGCTTGTTAGCCAGCAGGCTAGCTAGGTGGCTGGCAAGATAAGCTGACTGGGTAGCAGGCTGGTGAGGTAGGTGGCCTGTTAGTTAATCCAGCTGGCTAGCAGACTGACAAGCAGGGTGGCTGGCTAGTCAATCCAGCTGGCTATCCGACTGTCCAGCCAGTAGGTTGGCTATTTAAGCTGGCTGGTTAGCCACCTGGTCAGCACGCTAGCTTGCTAGCCAGCAGCCTAGCCAGGTACCCAGCCAGGTAGCAAGATATTTAAGCCAGCTGGCTAGCCATGCAGACAACCAGTTTACTAGCTTGTTAAGTCAGCTGGCTATCCAGCTA
>NW_007075019.1:0-950 GCF_000164805.1 Carlito syrichta
AGAGGATACGGCTGTGGTCTCCTGGTGTGTTGGGGTGATGACTTTGTGAGAAGTGGGAGTCACTGAGGAGGTGGACACTGGTGGCCGGATAGTGGGTAACATCGTCTGAGGGTGAGATGGGGTTGGGTAGGTCATGGTGGTCTTTAATGGCGTTCCAGAAGGGGCTCCTGTGGTGTGTGGGGCCGTGGGTGGGGCGTGAGTGGTGAATGGAGTGTGAGGACTTCCTGTCGACGTTTCAGCAGGGGGTGGTCTTGGAGCAGTTGTCGCCGTCTCTGTCGCCGTGGGGCTGCTGGTGTGGCTCGTGTGTGGGGTCACTGGGCTGGACGTGCTGGTCGGGGTTGGAGGTATTTCTGTTCTGTGGCTGGTGGCGGTGGCTGACGGTCTCTGGTGGGTGGGTTCTGCGATGGGAATTGGCGTCACTGTCATTCTTGTCCCCTCCTCCCTGCTTGCTCCATTAATTGTCATGGACTTACTGTCACCCTCACAATCTCCCCGCTTCTCATCCTTCGAAGCGACCTGCTGCGGCCCTTCCAGCCTCTCTCTGCTCCCTTGGGGCCTGTCCCTCTGTCCTGCTCTGAGCTGTGTTCCCCGGTCTGGTCCCACCTCTGCCGCCCAGCAGGTGATGGGCAGGTGCTATTCGCCCCTCTTTCTCCTCTGCTCTGGCTGCCCTGGGGGACTCGGCTGCCCTCTGGGAAGTTCAGGGCCTCCTTTGTGGCCGCATCCATGGGTGTGTCCTGACAGCCTCTGGCTGTCTGGTTTTCTGGGGGCGGGGGGGGGGACTCACCCGGCCTGGGGCTGGTCCTGGAGCCTGTGGAGGCTGGCAGTGCCACTGTGGTCCGCGCTGTGGACCGAGTTGTGGACTTCGTGGCTGTGCTGGGCGCGGGTGACGTGTGCCTGGTTGTTGCCGGCGTCACTGTGGGTCCGAGGGCCGTTGACCTCTGCGTGGCGGT
>NW_007075019.1:1917-2975 GCF_000164805.1 Carlito syrichta
CTGTGGGTGTGGCCGGTGGGCGGGGCGTCAGTGCGGGACTGATGGTGGCGCTTGGGGAACTGGGTGAGGGTCCGGGGGTACTCAGAAGCTCAGTGGGGCTGGGGGTTGCCGTCGTGGTCTGGATTTCTGGGGGCGTTGAGCCTGGGCGGGCATATGTGCCGTCAGGGTGGGGCAGGGCATCCTTTGGGGAACCCCCCTCCTGTCTGTTCGTAGCCCCGAAGCCTCCCAGCGGTTGGTGGCCAGGCTGGCGGGGGTCTGGGCGAGGGCCTGGGTGAGGGCGGGGCAGAGCCCTCCAGCGCATCCGGGCTCCTGGCAGGGCCTGCCGGGTGGGCTCACTTGCCCCGTCGATGTGGGGGCGCTGCTGGTGGGCCGGGCTGCGCTTTGCCCACCCTCCCCTCTGACTTCCGGGTCAGCCCCAGGCAGGTGTTTCCCACCCCATCCCACACCCTGCCCCAACAGACTGGAGGCTGGGCTGGCCTGGGGCTGTCCAGGGAGCCAGGGAAGGGCCCGGATAGGGCCCGTGTCACCTTGGCACCTAGTGAGCGCTCAGTCACCTGTGTGGGGCGGTCCCGGCGTGGTGGGCGGTGCTGTACGGGGAGGGAGGCCTGTCACCTGCTGGCTGTGGCCTTGCCACCCCAGGCCTCCCGAGCCCCCACAGCTGAGTCAGCGCCTCTCCGAGGCTGGGTGCCCCTTCCCCCTCTCCGCCTCCCCTCCCCACTCTGCACCCCAGAGACCCTGGCTGTACCCCCAGGGGCAGGGCTTGGGCAGTGGGGGTGCCGGGCTGGCCAGAGGCCTGTCCAGCTGGGAGCACTGCAGGCCCCTCTCCCGGGCCTGGGAGTGGCCTGACCAGGCTGGGCGGGGCCTTGGGGCGGCCCCCTGGACTCACCGCACGGCATGCACTCCCCCTTCTCGTCATCGAAGTACTCGTCCTGGGAGCAGTTGTAGCAGCCTAGGGGGGGGCTTAGTGTGGCTGGAGTCCCTCTGGCCCCGCCCCGCTGTCTCCTTGGCCGGCCTCCCTCCTCCCTCCAGGCCCCCCAGCCCTTGGCAGAGGCGTTCCC
>NW_007075020.1:0-1673 GCF_000164805.1 Carlito syrichta
AGAAAGAAAGAAAGAAAGAAAGAAAGAAAGAAGGAAGGAAAGAAGGAAAGAAGGAAGGAAGGAAGGAAGGAAGGAAGGAAGGAAGGAAGGAAGGAAGGAAAGAAGGAAATCCATTCTCCTGCAATCCTTCTGTCCTAGTTCTTCCCCACCATCCCCACCACATGTGAGGGTCCTCCAACTCGTCACCTTTCAGCCCCAACTTCCCCAATGGTTGCCCCTGCTTTGGTGTGGGAGTTCTTGAGGCTCCCTGGCTGGCTTCCTGCCAGCTCTGCTCTTTGAGGTGAGAAATGTGCCCCAGGCAGGCCAGCTCCCTGACTAGGCATATAAGAACTTCCACAAAGAAATGCCAGAGACACATCCCTCACAAGGGGACATTTATTCAACCCCAGACACATTTTTCTCTGGCTCTAAAGTCTGTCACCATTTGAGTACACCAGGCGCAGTTGAGATTCTGTGTACAATTCTGATGTTTTTAGGAGACAGGTTCTGGCTCTGTGGCTACTGCTGGGGCCCGGGTACATGACGGTCATTCTACATCAACCTTGAGATTGCGGGCTTCAGCAATTCTCTCACCTCAGCCTCCAGAGAGGCCAGGACGATGGGCATCACAATCCCAGACCACCTGTTTGGTTGGGTGCAGAGATGGGGTCTCCCTGAGTGGCACTGGGTGGCCTTGAACTCCTGGGCTCCAGCCATTCTCCTGCCTCGGCCTTCCAGAGCACTGGGAATCCAACGTGTGGAAGGCCGCCTCCAGCCTTCTGGTTCATTTTCATGAACCATGCTCAGGGGCTCAGCCTCGTCATCACAGCGAATTGGGGGCCAAAGTCAGTGGCCTGTCTGAGCCTGTGGGTCCGAGATGCACCTGGGCAACACAGAGAGAACTCATCTCTATCCTCCATTCCAAATGAGCCGGGCATGGTGGTTTGCTCCTGTCATTCCGACTCCTTGGAAGTCAAAGGGATAAGTTCATCAGAGCCCTGTGGGCCGAGGTTGCAGTGCCAGGAGTGAGTCACTGCCCTCAACCATGGGCGAAGGAGTGAGACTCCAACTCATAGAAAAGGAAAAAAAAGAAGAGTTTCTATTTGTGTATGGAATTGGGATCATCATCAATAGACAGAGATCTTTGGGGAAGGAGGTCTCAGCCTTGGGCTTAGAGTTCCAGATTATGGTGGATCAGCAGACAATTGGGCTGTGGCTTTGGAAGGCCAAGGTGGGGGACCATTGGAGCCCAAGAGTTTGAGACCAGTCGGAGCCACGCATTGGAGTTGTGCATCGTGGTGCTTGTGGTCCCAGCTACATATAATGTGGTGGCTTCCACCCCAGGACTTTCCTTTACATCACTCCTGCTGACAGAACATGTGAGAATAGGCCAGGCACTGTGTCTCATGGCCATCAGGTGTGCACACTGGAGACTGAGGCTGGTGGCTGCCTGAGCCCAAGGGTTGGAGACCAGCCCAAGAGAAGTGGCCAGACCTCGTCTTGGTGACAGGTCCCCAAAATCGAGTCAAGCATGATGGCCCATGGCCTTCCACCTGCTTGGAGTTCAAAGCAGGAGGAACGACTGAGCTGTGCAGGTCGAGGCACAGGGAGCCACGATCATGGTGCTATGCACCAGCCCGGCAGAAGGAGACTCCAGCAAAAAGAAAATGATGCCTCCCCTGTGCATCATGACA
>NW_007075020.1:2354-7269 GCF_000164805.1 Carlito syrichta
CACCAAAACTCCAAATCCCTCTCGGGTCACCACCACGAATTCCGCTTCCTTCTGATACCCAGTGTCGGAAGCCAACCTCAGAGACCTTCACGTTGACAGGGTCCAGAAGCCCGAAGACCCCAGTTTGCAGGGCAACTGTGGCAGGTATTGGCCCTGCTTCTTCTCATCTTGTTATGTTCGCCCTTGGTATCAGAAGAGTTGCAAAAAATAGTAGTCAATTAAAGAATCTATTAGCAGAAACAAGCAATTGTGAAATGGAAATTTTTCTGCCAAGATATGACCCTCCACTTGAGTATCTCTGTCCCCACCATTTTGGTACTTGAACCAGCAAAAATGATTAAAAACTGGAGTTTGCAACAATGATTAAAAACTCTCCTACCCCTGGGAGTTTTAGGTTAAATGTGCGTCATGGCTCTCATTATCCCTGTCAGCGGACTATAGACGCAAATTATAAACACCATGTTTGGCTTCATAAAATGCTTATTATTTTTAGTTTTTAAAGTAGGTTGCTAATTAGGAACTTTGGGGATGTTGTTTTAATTTTGCTAATTGTGAAGTGTTATATAGGTATTTTTTGCATAACAAAAAATGTTGTGATAATTACGAGTGTTTTAATATTAGGTGCTGCCATTTATGCAAGAAAACAAATGGATGACCCTATAATTTACATTATACACAAACTTTTTGTTGTTTAGAGTAGATGATTAATATAGAAAGGTTGAAATGGTAGAAAAGACTTTGTAATGGTATTTTGAAAAATAAAATATTAGGAAATAATAAGTTAGACATTAAGTTGAGAAAAGTTTAGATGGTAAGTGTTAATCATTACAGAAAACACATTGTAAAAAATTACATGCTCTAAACATTCTATTAGTGGATACATTGCAACAAATTTGAGGAAGACAGACAGTATTTCATCGCGGTTAGAACAATGATCAAAACAAAAATAACTACATCTGGATTTGAAGGTCAAAATGCATGTAACTTAAAGTATAAAAAGAACTTGAAAATAAAAATAGATTGGCATCTGCATAACATAACAACAGAGTCAGTGTCCAAGTTTTCACCTACACTGATGATGTTCCTCCCTCAGGAAATCCTCACCTGCTGGAGCTGGACTCCAGCAAGTGGCACCTGAACAGGTACCTGAAAGGTAAGCCTTACTTCATTTGGAATGGACAGAACCATACCTAGGGTGCTGCAGACCCCTCTGTAGAGACAGACAGAGCTAGGAAGTGTAAGCAGTTTTAGAGCCAGAATACAATCATGGACCAGAATGAATCTAAAATGAAAATTGTTCATAAGTATTTTGCTGCCTATGCTTTTTATTTTTTGAGTTGGAGTCTCACTTTGTTGCCCAGACTGGAGTGCAGTGGCCACTCCTAGCCAATGCAATCTGAGCCTGCTGGGCTCCAGAGATCCTTCCACCTCATCCTCCCAAACAGCTGGAACTACAGGCACGTGATACCATGGCCGGCTAATTTTTTGATTTATTGTAAAGATGTGGTCTCACCATATTGGCCAGGCAGGTCTCAAATACGGGGACTCAGGCAATCCACTCATCTCAGCCTCCCAAGGTGTGGTATCACAGGCTGAGCCACAGAGCTTGGTGATGCATATGCTTTCTACAAATGGAATTAAATATTCCTCTAAATGATTATCTCGTTTTCTATATTTTGTGCAAGAATAGTGCCCTAGTTCCCTGAAGAAGCCATCATTAATTTAGAAACATGGACAAAGATTGAGGAAAAATTGAAAGTGTATTACACTATCCACGGTCTGGATCAAGTGCTTGTAGATACTTTTGCATTATGGAATATAATTAGCGCTGTCTTAGATCCATAACAAAAGGTTGATAAAATGTCCATTAAAGTAAAGGAGGTGAAAGAACTCCCTTACTAACCCCTATTCCTTTCCAGGCAATGTTAGCCACTTTCCCTGTTGATGATGATCCTCTATCACCAAAAGATAAGGAAAACTTAATAGAAGAAGCAGTTAGGTATCATGAAGAAAAATATCTAGATTATTTAAATTTGCCCCTTGGTGCCAAAAGACCTCTGGCAAGTGGCACCAGGTGGGGAAGGATTGTGATTTGTGACCGTCTTGATTTAAGAGGAGAAAACTGTCTTTCTATACTGATTCCTGTTATATCAAATGGATCTTTCCTCATATTAATACAGCCACCATTTCTATTAATAAGACAACTGTTCTAGATTTACTTATTGAATTACAGCATCTAATAATTGTTAAAAACCAACCATTTTACAAAGGTCATATTAGATTTCATTCAGGACTTCCTGGACTTCTACATCAACGTAATCAATTAGAAGATGCCTTGAAAAAATCAGTCATGTGCCCTCTCCTTGTAGATTCTTTAGTCAATCAAGCTCAGCAGTCCCATAAAATTCACGACCAGAATGCTGCAGCTTTGAGGCACCAGTTTCACATTCCAAGAGAAACGGCTAGACAATAATAAAAAATTGTACATCAAGTCCTACTTCTAATAACCCCCTTCTCAGGAGTTAACCTCCACAGATTAAAACCTAATGTTTTGTGGCAAATGGATGTTACTCATTTCCAAATTTTTGGAAAGTTATCATTTCTACATGTGATAGTGAATACATTTTCCCATGTAATTTTAGCCTCGCCTAGAAATGGGGAAGCCTATAAAGACATAGTCCAAAAATTATTCTTTTGTTTTATACAGCTGGGTATTCCTAAACAATTAAAAACTGATGATGCTCTTCTTATGCATCAAAAGCTTTTCAGTTATTTTGTACCCAGTTTGGCATCTCTTATACTACAGGAATTCCAAATAATCCTCAAGATCAAGCTATAGTTGAGAGAGTCTATCAAACGATAAATAATCATATAAGTAAAATTGCAGGAAGGATAATTCACATGCAATTTTTCCCATCATATAATAAATCATGCTATGTTCATAATTAATTATGCCAATTTGGGCTTTCAAGGATATTCATCTATGATAAGACACTGGTGTCCTGAGAATACCATTAAACCAATGGTAAAATGGAAGATCTTCTTACAGGTCAGTGGAAAGGGGCCAATGTCCTTTTAACATGTGGGAGGAAATATACTTGTGTTTTTCCCCAGGACTTACCTCAGCCTATTTAGGTACAGATCATCTAATTAGACATGTCCAGGCCCCATCCCCATCGAGGTACAGACAGATGACACATCAATAATGCCATCAGTCTGAGTTGGATGCAGATGATGAAGAGAAGGTGTTGTTGCCAAAGCTGAAACGTGTCACCATTCAACAATCACTTCCACATTCACCAACTAGACCGAAGACATCTCATCGTTTGTCCTCTCCCACTCCTCAATCCTGACATTAATGTTGAGCTGTTTCTACTAGACAGTTCAGACCACCCACATGGGGGCAAATCAAGGCACTCACCCACAGCACTGAGGATCTGGTCCGCTCTCAAAACACATTTATCTCACTCCCTGTACTGTTTTTGTTTCTATGTTGGCAATTATCGCGTTCCATGAGGGTTGTTTTTGCTCGAAAATATCTTACTGCTTATATCACAAACCCAGGGAAAGGTCTGCATGGACAAGGGACGATGGAGTGATCAGGAGAGGAAGGGGTCCAGCCCCCGCCCAAAGGTGGCATACAGGGTGACCAGAACCTGGAATGGCAGTGACATTGCTGGACTACCTTGATCATTCTATGACTGATGGCCACTCTAGCTCAGGGTCGTCTCTTCCATGACCTTGGCTAGTCTCAAACTCAGGGACTCAGGCAATCCTCTAATGTCGCCCTCTCAGAGCACTGGGATGACAGGCATGAGCCCCCATGCTGGGCCTCCGCACTCCTCTTGGGGCCCCACCACGAGGCCCACTCCCTTTGACAGCCTGGGACCACTGATAGGGTGGCCAGACTCTCCCACTGAGCCCTTCTCAGAGGTAGTGTCTATCACAGGGGCGTGTCTCCTGAGGGTTGTGTATGGATTTGGGATCATTGTGACAGACAGAGATCATTCGAGAAGGAAGCCTCAGCCTGGGCGTAGAGTTCCTGAAATACGGTGGAAGTGCAGAAAATTGAGCTGTGGCTTTGGCAGGCTCAGGTGGGAGAACTCTGGATCCCAGGAGCTCAAGACCACCCTGGGCCACATAACAAGACATCATCGTTCCCTAGAATGCAAAAGCTCGAGTTGCGTGTGGTGGTGCCTGCGATCCTGGCTACATGGAATGCGGTGGCCTCTATTGTGGGGCATGCCTTTTTGTCGCCCCAGCTGGCAGCACTTGCAATTCCAGGCCAGTCACTGTGGCTCACGCCCATTAGTCCCAGGCTCTGGCAGGTCACAGTGGGAGACTGCCTGTGACCCGGGGTCAAAGAACAGCTCAGGTGATGTGGCCTGACCTCATCTCGGTGAGAGGTCCCCAAAATCGAGTGAGGAGTGGTGGCTCCTGGAGTCGAGGCTGCTTGGGGGCCAAGGCAGGAGGACTGACTGATCCCCAAAGGTCGAGGCCCAGGAAGCAACGATCATGCCACTGCACCCCAGCATGTCAGACAGACACTGCATCGACAAAAAGACACCTCCATCATGCATCATGATGGACGTCCACAGCTCCCCAGGGAAAGGCCCACATGGACATGGGACGAAGGAGTGATTGGGAGAGAAAGGGGCCTTTCCACTGTCCGAAGGAGGCACACCAGGTGACCAGAACCTGGGTTGGTCGTGGCATTGTCAGACCTCCTTGATCACTCCATGCCCAACAGCCGCCCTAACTTGGGGCATTCTGTTCCATAAGCTCATATGTGTCTTTGCTGTGGGGTACGAGTGTGGAGGGAGGAAGCAGACCTCCTGTGAGCATGGCCAAAGGCATGGGATGGACGTGCCTGTTGGGCAACTTGAAACCTCCAGTGAATGACAGGACAGAAAGT
>NW_007075021.1:0-2935 GCF_000164805.1 Carlito syrichta
AGTTAGATAATAAGTTAGTTGTCTAGACAGTGAGGTAGCTAGTTAAGTAACCTAGTTAAGTCAGCTCACTATAAAGCCTGATAGCTAGGTAGCTAGTTGGGTAAGTCAGCTGGCAAGTCAGCAGGCTACATAGGTATCTAGCTAGTTAAGTCAGCTGGCTGTCAAGCTGGCTAGCTACGTAAGTATGCAGTTAGGTCAGCCTGCTAGCCAGCTGACTTATGTAGCTAGCCAGCTAGCTTGTTAAGTCAATTAGTTAAGTCAGCTGACTAGCCAGATGGCTAGCTAGGTAGCGAGCTAGTTAAGTTAGCTGTCTAGCCAGGTGGATAGCTAGTGAAGCCAGCTAGTTATTTCAGCTGGCTTCCCAGCTGTCTAGTTAGGTAGCTAGCTAGTTAAGTCAGTTGGCTAGCAAGCTGTCTAGCTGGTTAAATCAGCTAGATAATTCAGTCGGTCAGCCAGCTGGCTAGCTAGTTAAGTCACCTATTAAATAGTAGGATAGCCATCTGTCTCACTGTTTAAATCAACTAGTTAAGTCAGCTGGCCAGCCATCTGGTGAGCTAGTTAGCTAGCTTGTTAAGTCATCTAGTTAAGTCAGCTGGGTAGCTAGATAGCTAGGTAGTTAAGTCAGCTAGTTAAGTCAGCTAGATAGTTAGTTAAGTCAGTTACTTATATCAGCTGGCTAGACAACTGCCTATCAGGGTAGCTATCTAGTTATCTGGCTAGTCACCTGATTAACTAGTTAAGTCACCTAGTCAAGTCAGTTCACTGGCCAACAGAGTAGCTAGGTAGTTAAGTAGTTAACTCAGTGGCAAACCAGCGGGTTATGTAGGTAGGTAGCTAATTAATTCTGTTGGTTAGCCTTTAGGCTATCTAGTTATGTCAGCTAGATAAGTCAACTGACTAATCAGGTTTCTAGCTAGGTAGATAGCTAGTTAAGTCTGCTGGCTAGCCAGCTTGCTACATCCTTAAGTCAGCTAGTTAAATCAGCTGGTTAGTCTGCTTGATAGCTAGGTAGATAGGCAATTAATTCAGGTGGCTAGAGAGCTGGCCAGCTAGTTAATTCAGCTACTTTAGTCAGCTGGCTATTCAGCTGCACAGCTAGTTAAGTCAGCACATTAATTCAGTTGTCTAGTCAGCTGGCTAGCTTGTTATAAACGTATTAATGTCAGATGGGCAGCCAGATGACTCGCTAGTTATTTAAGCTAGTTAAGTGACCTGGCAAGCTAAGAAACAAGCTAGTTAAGTCAGCTAGATATGTCAGTTAGCTAGCTAGTTAAGCCAGATAGTTAAGTCAGCTAGCTAGCCAGCTTGTTAGCTAGGTAGCTAGCTAGTTATGTCAGCAGTCTAGAAAGCTGTCTAGCTAGTTAAGTCACCTAGGTAAGTCAGCTGACTAGCCAGCTGGCTAGGTAGGTAGCTTGCAAATTAAGTCAGCTGGCTAAACAACTGGCTAGCTAGATAAGTCAGCTAGTTAATTCAGCTGGATAGCCAGCTGGCTAGCTATGTAGCAAGCTAGTAAATTCAACTAGATAGAAAGCAGGCCAGTTTGTTACAACAGCTAGTTAAGTCAACTGGCTAGCAAGCTGGCTAGCTAGGTAGTGACCTAGTTAAGTCAGTTGGCTAGCCACCTTGCTAGCTAATTAAGTCAGCTAGTTAAGTCAGCTGGCTATCTAGGTGGCTATAGAGGTAGAGAGCTAGTCAAGTCAGCTGGATAGCCAGCTGGATTACTAGTAATCATCTAGTTTAGTCACCTGGCTGGGCAGCTGTCTAGATCGTTAATCAACTAGTTAAGTCAGCTGGCTAACCAGATAGCTAGGTAGTTAAGTCACCTCATTAAGTCTGTTGCCTAGCCAGCTCGCTAGATAGTTAAAAAGCTAGTTAAGTCAGATGGCTAGACAGCTGGCTATCTAGTTATTTCTTGCTTGTTAAGTGAGCTGGTTAGCTACTTAACTAGTTAATTTGGCTATTTATGTCAGGTAACTAGCTAGTTAAATCAACTAGCTAATTCGGCTAGTTAGCTAGCTAGCTAGCTAGTTATTTCAGGTAGTATAGTCAGCTGGCTAGCTAGGTAACTTCCTAGTTAAGTCAGCTAGTTAAATCAGCTGGCTAGCTATTTAAACAAGCAATTTAAGTCACCTGATTAGGCAGCTGACTAGCTGGGAAGGTAGCTAGTTGATTCAGCTAGCTAGCTACTTATGTCAGCTAGATAAGGCAGCTCGCTACTCAGCTGGCTAGCTAGGTAGTTAGGAAGTTAAGTCAGCTGGAAAGCCAGCGGGATACATAGGTAGCTAGCTAGTTAAGTCAGCTGACTAACCACCTGGCTAGCTAGTGATTTCAGCTAGTTAAGTCAGGTGACTAGCCAGTTGGCTTACGAGATAGGTCAACTAGTTGTGTCAGCTGACTAGCCAACTGGCTAGTTGCTTAAGTCAGCTAGTTAATTCAATTGACTAGCCATCTGGCTAGCTATGTAGTTAGCAAGTTTAGTCAGCTGGCTAGCCAGCTGAATAACTGGTTGTCATCTAGTTACGTCAGTTGGCTACCCTCATTTCTAGGTATGTAACTAGCTAATTAAGTCAACTGTCTAACTGACTAGCTAGCTAGTTAAGTCAGCAAGTTTAGTGAGCTGGTTAGTCTTCTGGCTAGCTAGGTGGCTGGTTAGTTAATTCAGTTGGCTAGCCGAATGGATAGCTAGTTAAGTGATCTAGTTAAATCAACTGGTTAGCTGGCTGGTTACCTGGTGGCTGGCAAGTTATGCCGGGTGGTTAGCAAACAGGACAGGTAGGTGGCCAGCTAGTTAAGCAAGCTGGCTAGCCGGCTGACCAGCAGGGTGGCTGGCTAGTTTAGCTGGCCTGTTATCAGAATGTCCAGACATCCGGCTGGTCATTTAACCCGGCTGGCCAGACAGCTGGCCAGACCATTATCTACCTAGCTGGCTGTGTAG
>NW_007075022.1:0-474 GCF_000164805.1 Carlito syrichta
ACTGAGTCATCCAACACAGAGGAGGGCCAGACACTAGGACAGTTATCACTGACAAGCTTTAGTCTCTGGGGCACTATTCACAACTGAGAATCAGTCACGAGGACAGCCAACACAGCAAACAGCCAATGCGGGACCCATCACAGGGGAAGATCAGTCACTGGGTCACTGGGAACTGATTACAGAGGAAGACCAGGGACTTCAGAAAATATCACAGAGAAGGGACAGTCTCTGGAGGCACCTATCACAGAAGAGAACCTTTTGCCACAGCACTGAACACCGAGGAGAACTAGTCAATGAGGCACCAAAAACAAAGGAGGGAAACTCACAGAGGCAGCTTTACAGAAGAGGAAAAACACTGGGACAGATTTCTCAGGAAATGTTCTGTCTGGGGCGACCATCACAGAGGAGGGTCATTCACTAAGCACCCTACACAGAGGAGAGGCACTCATGGGGCACCCACAATAGAGGTGGGTC
>NW_007075023.1:0-864 GCF_000164805.1 Carlito syrichta
CTGAGCCACCGAGTCAGCTAGTTTTTTTTTTTTTTTTAAGTCGGAGTCTCACTCTGTTGCCCAGGCTGGAGTACAGTGGCACACTTCTCATGGCCACTGCAGCCTTGACCTGCTGGACTCAGGCGATTCTTCCACCTCAGCCTTCCAAGTAGCTGGAACTACAGGCATGCGCCACCATGCTCAGATAATTTTTTGATTTATCATAGAGAGGAGGTCTTGCCATGTTGTCCAGAAGGATCACCTAAGCCCAGCAGGTTGAGGCTGTGGAGGCCATGAGTGTGCCACTGCACTCCAGCTTGGACAACAGAGTGAGACTTCAACTAAAAAAAAAAAAAATTTAGGTTGTAAATTATAAAGCTGAGTGCACAAAATTACTAGTCATAGTCATATGTATTTATACATTTCCCTTTTTGGCCTATTTCTTTACAGTATTTCAAATACAGTTTGTTTGCTCATAACTGTTATGCTCCTGTGACTCTTGTTAGTATGCCCAAGTTTTTATGTTTGCAAAAATATGTATGTTATTATTACCTATTTTATTGTGTAAAGTGGCCTATGAAGTGTCCTGTTGTGTATTTATATATTTCTTAAATACATCCTGTTTTAAAAACATAGGCTGGGCACAGTTGCTCAAGTCTGTAATCCCAGCACTTTGGGAGGCCGAGGCAAGATGATTGCCTGAGCTCAGGGGTTTGAGACCAGCCTGGGCAACTTGGTGAGACCTCATCTCTATAATAAATTAAAAATTAAGCTGGGTGTGGTAGCTCGTGCCTGTAGTTCCAGCTACTTAAAAAGCTGATGTGGGCTGGGCTCGGTGGCTCAGCCTGTAATCCCGCACCTTGGGAGGTTGAGGTGAGTGGATTG
>NW_007075024.1:0-473 GCF_000164805.1 Carlito syrichta
ACCTCCAAAAAAAATTGAACACCTAAACCCAAAGTCCTAATAATGAACAGCGGAGCCACCGATGTTTCTGGAGTACGAGGTAACATTAATGTCAGGGCTTACATTAAAAAAATCCGAGAGAATTTCTAGTGTACTGTATCTTGAATCAGAGGTTCCGAGTATGTAAATGGATTTGTAGTGCCAGATTCCCGTTCACAACTATCAAGAGTACCAGAGAGTTGCTGGAGTCCAGGAATGATTGATTCGTAATATCCACATCCAAAATAGCTCTAAAACAAGAGCGGAGCTCGAAGCCCAGATCTTCTATAGCCCTTAGGAAGATTCACTGTAGATTGGCGGTATTGAGGACCCACATAGCCCAGATTCCTTATTCATCCATCTCAAGAGTCATGAAGTTTCCTGTATATGAGGATGCCCGTTACCCAGATTACTGCTTCATTCTGAGCAAGACACCGAGATATTTCATGGTGATG
>NW_007075025.1:0-473 GCF_000164805.1 Carlito syrichta
CCCTCCCTCACTCCCTCTGAAGGGTGGTGTATTAGTCCGTTTTGCATGCCACAAAGAAATGCCTGAGGATGGGTAATTTATAAAGAAAAGTTCATGGTTCTGCATGGTGCCAGCATCTGCTGGGTTTCTGGAGAGGTCTCAGGAAGCTGGCAATCGTGGTGGAAGGCAGAGGGAGCAGGTATGTCACATGGCGAGCATAGAAGCCAGAAAGGGCAGGGGAGGCGCCAGGCTCTTTCGAACAACCGTGTTCCTGAGGGATCTGTCCCCATGACCCAAGCACCTCCCACGAGGCCCCCTCCAACTCTGGGGGTCACACGAGATTGAAACTATATAAGGTGGGTGGGTGACAGTGTGTACCCCAGAAAAGAGAGAGGGTGCTCTTTACACTCAACATTCACACCTCTATGGATTTATTGGTCTCCACGGTTTAAAAACAAGGGGAACAGGGGCTTGACATCATCGCAGGAACAGTA
>NW_007075026.1:0-563 GCF_000164805.1 Carlito syrichta
CCCCCAGCCTCCTCTGCCCCCCGCCTTTGCTCTTCCCTCATCATCCTGCTTTTCAACCTCTCGCCTTTTTGTGTGATCTTTCTCTCTTCTTCCTCCTCCTCCTCGCCGCTCCACGAACAACTGCGTCTCCCTCCCTCCGCCCCTTGCCGATCTCCTCCTTGTTCACTTTGTCCACCATCCCCTCCCCTCCTCCTCTGACTGGCCCCAGATGCTGGTGGGGATCCGGGTGCTGGACATCAACGACAACGACCCCGTGCTGCTGAACCTGCCCATGAACATCACCATCAGTGAGAACAGCCCAGTGTCCAGCTTCGTGGCTCACATCCTGGCCAGCGACGCCGACAGCGGCTGCAATGCGCTCCTCACTTTCAACATCACCGCAGGCAACCGCGAGCGCGCCTTCTTCATCAACGCCACGGTAGGGCCGAGACTGACCCCATGGACATTCCCAAAAAAAAAAGGACCCTGGCCAGGTGCAGTGACTCATACCCGTAATCCCAGCACTTTGCGAGGCAGAGGCAAGAGGATTGCCTGAGCCCAGGGGTTCAAGACCAGCCTGGGCG
>NW_007075027.1:0-473 GCF_000164805.1 Carlito syrichta
CACTCCAGTCTGGGCGACAGAGTGAGACTCCAACTCAAAAAAAAAAAAGAAAGTTGATCCAAAATGCTCATTATAGTTAATTATAGTTGGAGTAGAAGTAACGATTAATGAAGAACCTTCAATATTTGGAGAGGTATTATAGTTTTATAAAATTACAGATTTTCTTTAGACAAGCCAATTCATCTATCTGACACAGTTACAAACTCTGGTGAAAAAAATGTACCAGTACTTCATGATACAATTTAAAAAATCACTTGTGTTTGCTTCACATCAACCAGGAAATTCTAATAATTAAACACTCATTACAAAATAACTTGATAAACAGGGAACTATATTCTCTTTATTGAATGGCAATATGAGAACTTAAGAAATACTTCAGAGTTTTCCATGGTACATTAAATGGTATGCAATGTCTAAATGAAAAAGATTAGCAGAAACCAAAAAAAAAAAAAAAAAAAAAAATAAAAACAAAA
>NW_007075028.1:0-715 GCF_000164805.1 Carlito syrichta
TTGGGAGGCCAAGGCAAGAGGATTGCCTGAGCCCGGGGGTTCAAGACCAGCCTGGGCAACTTGGTGAGACCTCGTCTCTACAATAAATCACAAAAACTACTTGGGCGTGGTGGCGTGCGTCTGTAATCCCAGCTTCTTGGAAGGCTGAGGTGGAAGGATCGCCTAAACCCAGCAGGTCAAGGCTGCGGTGGCTGTGAGTATGTCACTGCACTCCAGCCTGAGCGACAAGAGTGAGACTCCAACTCAAAAAATAAATGAATAAATAAAAATAAAAGAGGGAAGAAGGCTCTAGGCAGAAGGAACAACAAATACAAAGGCCTTGAGGAAGGGAAGACTTGTTCACCTGCAAAGGCCCTGTGGCTTGACCTAGTGAGAGATGAGCTTGGAGGGAGATTGGTCCAGAGCCCAGGAGGCCTTAGATTTGATTCCGGGGGTGATGGGCTCCCACAGGATGCCGAGTGGGGTAGGGGGGCTCCTTTCCATCCTAAGGTGATCGCTGCCCCGCTGGTTGGTGGCGGGGGTTGCTGCAGGGCCAGGATGGAGACTGGGAAGCCCTTGCCTCGTCCAGGCCAGAGGTATTGAGTTGGCAGGAAGGATGGGGACAGGTGGCATTTTTGAGGCAAGACAGTTGTGGCTTCCGGTTGGATTGGATGTCCAGGGCTAGGGAGAGAGAGGCATCCAGGGCAACTCCCGGGGCTTGGGACGCCCGGGTGGC
>NW_007075029.1:0-616 GCF_000164805.1 Carlito syrichta
ACTCCAACTCAAAAAAAAATGTAAAAAAAAAAAAAAAGAATAGCATAAATTTGTGTATGAAGTTGGGATCATCGTGAACAGACAGAGATCATTTGGGAAGGAGGCCCCAGGCTTGGGCCTAACGTTCCCAAAATATGGTGGATCAGCAGAAAATCAGACTGTTGCTTTCAGAGGCCGAGGTGGTAAGAATGGAGCTCAGGAGTTGGAGACCAGCCTGGGACACTTGGCAGGACCTCATTGCTCCCCCAAATGCAAACACTGGAGTCGTGCATGGTGGTGTCTGAGGTCCCAGCTACACGGAATGCGGTGGCCTCCATCAAGGGGCATTCCTTTGCATTGCCCCTGCCAACAGAATGTTTGAGTCCAGGTCAGGCACTGTGGCTTATGGCCATCAGCTCCGCACTCTGGGAGGCCAAGACAGGAGACTGCCTGGGAGCAGGTGTCAGAGTGTCAGTGACCAGCACTGACCGAGGGGGGTTTAGGACCACACTGGTGAGTCAGAACGGAGAGAAGAAACCACTGGGAACAGTCTGCCAAGACTGAAGCCAATTTTATTCAAACTTTTTCCAACTTATATACCATTTTCTATAATCTCCAGCAGTGTGACAATTACTTG
>NW_007075029.1:1008-30065 GCF_000164805.1 Carlito syrichta
ATTACCTATGAACTTATCCTTAACCTAAAATTTTATCACAACTTCTATAAATTTCAAATATTTAAACTATTGTCTTTTATACTTTATTAATTACTTATCTTATAATACCATGTCTAAATTCTAATACAACTATTATCCTATTATAATCTATTACAAACCTTATCATTAGTACTAATAAGTATAAAAATTATGAACTTACTCTATGTTCTATAAAACTTAATTCAATGACATTTTAACCTAAAACCTAAATCTGATTGCCTATTACGTGGAAACTACCTACGTCTCAAAACCTGCCATGCCACTTAAAACAATGAACTGCACAGTTGCCATGATGACAGCTGGAGGCTGAAGCAAGATGAGAGTTTCTGCACGTACAAAAACCAAGAACGTTCTACTTGACCAAAGGCAACATAACAAAACTATTATCACAGTTATAACGTCTAATCTTAACCCCAAGTGAAACTACATACTGGAACAAAGGCTAATCTATCAGTTTACCAGGAAATAACAGCTAAAAATCTTAAGAAGAAAAACAGTTTAGAAAGAAAAAGAGATATAAAATAATTCTGCTGTGCATTTTTCATAGGATATAATAAGATTTTATTTTAGAGTGTCACTTCCTAATATTGAAAATTCTTATAATACTATTCATATGCACACACTTGATGTTTTATCCTTGTCTCAGAGGCGACCTTCTGAATAGGCCTTCATAGGCCTCAGCTGTGTGGTTACAGATGTTGGCTCCCAACATCAGAGACAAGCCCAGCGACCTGGCCAGACCTCATCTCAGTGAGAGGCCCCCAAAATCGAGTCAGTTGTGGTTGCCCCTGGAGTCCCGGCTGCTGGGGGCCCAAGGTAGAAGGACCTCCCGCACCCTGCATGTTGAAGCCCGGGGAGCCGTGATCATGCCGCTGCACCCCAGCCCAGCCGACGGAGATCCTGGCAACAAAATAGATGCCTCCCACGTGCATCACGACCTGTGTCCACTGCTCTACAGGGAAAGGTCTGCATGGGCAGGAAAAGATGGAGCGATCGGGAGAGGAAGGGGCTCTATCCCCGCCCAAAAGTGGCAAACAGTTCATCCAATACCTGGGCTGGCTGCAGCATTGATGAACCGCCTTGATTGATCTGTGCCCAATGTCCATCCTAGCTTGGAGCTTTCCATTCCATGAGCTCACACATATCTTTGCTGTGGGGCCTGAGTGTGGAGGACGGAGGCAGGAATTCTGGGGTGCGTGGCCAAAGGCACAGGATGAATGCCCAGTGGCCACCTTTGAAACCTACCACGAATGACAAGGCAGAAAGTGCCTTTTCCTCTCCCATCCCTGAGCCTGACCCCTTATGCTGTGTGGCAGGGGTGGTGGTGTTGTTGTTGGTGGTGATTATTATTATTTGGAGTTGGAATCCAGGCCGGGCATCATGGCTCATGCCCAACAGCCCCACACCCTGGGAGGCCAAAACCAGAGGCTGCCTGGGCCCAGCTGTCAGAGACCAGCCTGGCGATCCTTTCACCCAGGCTGGAGCACAAGCGCATGATCATGGCAACCAAGGACTCCACCTGCCAGTCTCAGGCAATCCAACTACCCTGGTCCACTGAGTAGATGAACCCACACACCTGCACCACCACACCTGGCTAATCTTTGATTTATTTTTGATGGCCAAGATGAGGTCTTGCTCCATGTCCTGGGCTGGTGTCAAACCCACAGGCTCAGGCTTTCACTCGCTTGGGGTTCAGAAGTGTGGGGATGCTTGCCTGAGACCCTGATCCCTGCCAGTGGTTGTGGTGGTGATTGGTATTATTATGCTTAGTCGGAGTTCCACTCTTTCACCAAGGCCAGAGAACAGGGGCCAGCTCTCGGACACAGCACCTTCCACCAGATGGGCTCTGGAGTTCCTTCCGCCATGGCCTCCCGAGTGGCCAGAATGACAGGGGTTGGCCACTACACTCGGCTCAATTTTTTGGCTTCTTGTAGAGACTAGGTCTTGACAAGGCTGTCTGTCTTGTCTCAAACAAGGGGTCCAGGCCATCCTCTCTCCTTGGCAACCAAGAGCCCAGGATGACAGGTGTGAGCACATGTGCCCAGCCTCCACACCCCTCTCAGGCCCCACCATGAAGCCCTCTCCCTTGTGACTACCCGGGACCCCAGAGAGGGTGGCCGAAGTCACCCATTGAACACTTCTCAGGGAGAGCACCTGGAGCAGGGGCATGTCTCTTCTGGGGGCCCCCACCCCTCCACCCAACTCATTCCCCGGGGTGGAACTGCTCACTCTTCCCAGGGTCCATCTTGGGAAAAGGAAGGCATGATTCTCAAACTTTCAGAGGGTCAGGAACAGCTGGATGACACACGCCTGTCTCCTTGGCACTTGAGGAGGCTGAGATGGAAAGATGGCCAGAGCCTGGGAGCTTGAGACCAGGATGGACACCATAGCAAGCCCCCACCTCGACCCCAATCTAAACCCAGAAAACCTTGGGTGAGGGAAAGCCTTGGTGGGAGGATATTCTCCAACCCAGAGTTTAAGACCACGCAAGAATACCAGCATGTCAAACAAATGGAAAGCTTGTGATCACAACAGTTTGGGAGACCCAGGCCATGAGAATGGCCCAAGTTGGGAGGTTTGAGAGCAGCCTGGGCAAACTTGTGAGGGAAGAAAAGAATGAAAGAAAGAAAGAAAAAATAAAGAAAAAGAAAGAAAGAAAGAAGAAAAAAAGAAAGAAAGAAAGAAATCCAGTCTCCTGCAAACTTTCTGCCCTAAGTCCTTCCCCCCCAGCTTCCCCACATGTGAGCATCCCCCAAGCTCAGAACCTTCCAGCCCCAACCCTCCCCCAGTGGCTACCCTGCTTTGGTGTGGGAATTCCTGAGGATCCCTTGCCATGCTCCTGCCAGCTCTGCTCTCCAAGCTGAGAAATGTGGCCCAGGCAGGCTAACCCTCTGACTCTACAACGAGGACCTTCAGATAAGAAAGGCCTGGGACACATCCCTTACCCAGGGACCTTTCTGCCCCCCAATCCCATTTTTCCTGGGTCTAAATTCATTTGCCCTGTGAACACACCACACGCAGTTGAGAATCTGTGTACTATTCTGATGTTTTTGGAGACAGAGTCTGGCTCTGTGGCCCAGGCTAGGACCCAGGGACATAACCGTTGTTCATTGCAGCCTCGAAATTGCAAACTCTGGTGATACTCCCACCACAACCTCCAGAGGGACCGGGATGAGGGCACCATGACAACAGATCACCTGTAGGGATTGGTGCAGAGGCGGGGTCTCCCTGCTTGATCAGTATGGGCCTTGGACTCCTGGACTCCAACCATCTTACAGCCTAGGCCTCCCAGAGCACTGGGATTCCAGGCGTGGGCCCCCACACTGGGCCTTTTGGTTCATTTTTGACAAATCCCAGTGCTTTGCGAGGCCGAGGCCAGCAGCCAAACTGAGTCTGTGGGACAAAACCCACCTGGGCACTTCAGTGAGACCTCGTCTCTTCCTCCTGCCATGGCACCTCAAATGGCTGGAACCACAGGCCTGCACCACCACTCATGGCTAATCATTGGATTTATTTTTGATGGTCGAGACAAGGTCTCAGCCCATGTCCTGGACTGTTGTCAAACTCTCAGTCTCAGACCGTCCACTCATCTGGGCATCCAAAGGGCTGTGATGTCAGGCTGTTCCCCTGAGACCGGCCTGTAGTTGTGATGGTGGTGGTGGTTGGTATTATTATTCTGAGTCAGAGTCCCACTGTGTCACTGAGGCCAGAGTATAGGACTCGCTCTCAGCCACTGTGGCCTCCACTGTCTGGGCTTCAGCCATCCTCCTGCCACAACCTCCTGAGTGGCTGGAACGACAGGCATGCTCCACCATGCTCGGTTCATTTTTCTGGCCTCTTGTGGATACAAGGTCTCGCCAAGGTGCCCAGACTGGTCTCAAAACTGAGGTCTCAGGACATCTTTTCTCCTCGGCCTCCCAGAGCGCTGGAATGGCAGGCATGAGCCTCCATGTCCCGTCTCCACACCCCTCTTGGTTCCCCACAGTCAGGTCTGCTCCCTTCTGATGACCCAGGGCCATGGAGAGGGCAGCTAGAGGTGCCCACTGAGCCCTCCCTGGGATGAGTACCTGGTGCAGGGCCGTGTCTCCAGTGGGGTGCCCACCCCTCCCTCCACCTCATTACCCAGGGTGGACCTGCTTGCTCCTCTGGGGCCTCCTCTGGGAAAGGGAGGGCATGACTTTCAAACCTGCTGGGAGATGGGTATGACCAGATGACTCACGCCTGTCTCCTCCCCACTTGGGTAGGCCAAGCCATGAAGATGGCCCAAGACTAGGAGCTTGAGTTCAGGATGGACACCATAGCAAGCCCCCACCTCGACCCTAAGCAAAACCCAGAAAACCTAGGTTGAGGGCAGGCCTCGGCATGAGGATTGTCTCTGGCCCAGAGTTCATGACTTGGAAAGAAGACTTGGATGTTGAACAAATGAAAAGCCTGTGATAGCAGCAGTTTGGGAGGCCTAGGCTGAGAGGATGGCCCAAGTAGGGTGGTTTGACAGCTTCTTGGGCAACCTAGTGAGGAAAGAAAAGAATGAAAGAAACAAAGAAAGAAAGAAATCCATTCTCCTGCAAACCTTCTGCCTTCAGTCCTTTCCCTCTACCACCAAAATGTGAGGGTTCCCCAAGTTCAGCCTCTTCCATCACCAACCCTCCCAATGGCTTTCCCTGCTTTGGTTCAGGAGATCCCAAGTCTCCCTGACCATGTTCCTGCAGGCTCTCCTCTCCGAGGGGAGAAATATGCCCCAGACTGGCTGACACTCCAATTTGGCAATGAGGATCTTCCGCCAAGAAAGGCCAGGGACACATCCCATACCTGAAGAAATTTCTTCCCCACCAATCCCATTTTTCCTGGCTCTAAAGTCAGTCATCCTGTGAACACACCGTGGGTAGTTGAGAATTTGTGTAAGATTCTGATGTTTTTGATACAGGGTCTGGCTCTGTGGCCCAGGCTGGGACCCGGGGACACAACCTTTGTTCAGCACCAGGCTCCAAATAGTGGGCTCTGGCGATCGCCCAGCCTCAGTTTCTGGAGTATCAGAGACAATAGGCACCACAATCCCAGAACTCCTGTTTGGATGGTCTCCCTGCATGCCCCAGGCTGGCCTTGGGCTCCTTGGCTTCAGTCATCCTCCTGTCATGGCCTCCCAGATCGCTGGTATTCCAGGCATGGGCTGCTGCACCAGGCCTTCTGGTTTGTTTTTGACAAAGGATTGAGGCCGTTAGGGGGGTCAGCCTCATTATCCCAGTGATTTGGGAGGACGAGACCAGCAACCGACCCGAGGCCATGTGTTGAAACCAGCCTGGGAAACTCAGCAAGACCTCTTCACTACCCTCCATCTCAATTGAGGTGGGCGTGGTGGCATGTACCTGTCATTATGGCTCCTCAGAAGGCCGGGGATGTCTCACCAGAGCCTGGCAAGCCAAGTCTCCGGTGGCTGGGATAGAGCCATCGCCATCTAGCCTCAGTGACAGAGTGAGACTCCGACTCAAAAAAAAGGAAAAAAGAAGAGCATCCAGTTGTGTATGAAGTAGGGATCGTCATGAACAGATAGAGATCATTTGGGTTGGAGGCCCCAGCCTTGTGCCTAGAGTTCCCAAAAGATGGTGGATTGACAGACAATCAGACTATGACTTTGGGAAGCCAAGGTGGAGGACCACTGGAGCCCATCAGTTCGAACCAGCCTGGTCCACGTGTTGAGACCTCTTCGCTCCCCAAAACGCAAACGCTGGAGTCGTGCGTGGTGGCTCCCATGGTCCTGGCTACACAGGATGGAGTCACCTCTATCCTGGGGTGTTACTTTTCATTACCCCTGCCAACAGAAATGTGCAAGTCCAGGCTGGGCATCGTGACTCACATCCATCAGTCCTGTTCCATGGGAAGCCGAGGCAGGAGGTTGCCTGGGAAGGGGTCAGACACCAGCTGAGGTGACATTGCCAGACATTGTCTTGGTGAAAAGTCCCCAAAATCGAGTCAGGCATGGTGGCCCCCAGAGTCCTGACTGCTTGGGAGCCGAGGTGGAAGGATCCCCTGAGCCCTGCAGGCCAAGAACCCCAGGAACCACTGTTGTGCCACTGTGCCCCAGCCTGATCAATGGAGACTCTGGCAGCAAAAACAGGCCTCCCACGTGCATCATGATGGCCCTCCTCAGCTCCCAGGGAAAGGTCATCCTGGGCGGGGAGGATGTAGTGATGGGGAGAGGGCGGGTCCCTCCCCCCACCCAAAGGTGGAAGACAGGGTGCCCAGAACCTGGGCAGAATGTGGCGTTTCTGGACTGTCAGAATTGTTCTGTGCCCGACAGCCACCCTATCTTGGAGTCATCTGTTCCTTGAGCTCAAATGCCTCCTTGCCATGGGGCACACGTGGAGGGTGGAGGCAGGACTTCAGTGGTGCATTGCCAGAGGCACAGGCTGGACATACCTGGTGGCCACCTTTGAAACCTCCCATGAATGACAGGCTGGAAAGTGATTTTAACTGTCCCATCCCTGAGGGAGAATCCTCATTCTGGGTGGCAGAGGTGGTGGTGGTGGTGGTAGTATTTGGTATTATTATTCTGATTCGAAGTCCCACTCTGACACCCATGGCAGAGCGCAGGGGCCCACTCTAGGACACTGTGGCCTACACTGGCTGGGGTCTGGTGAAAACACTGAAACTTCCTCCTGATTGTGAAGAACTACAGGGGTGTGCCACCATGCTTGGCTTATTTTTTGGCATCTTGTAGTGATGACGTTTTGCCATGGGGCCCAGGCTGGTCTCGAACACAGGGTCTCAGGCCATTCTCTCACCTCAGCCTCTCAGAATGCCATGATGACTGGTGCGAGTTCCCCTGTCCGGCCTCCACACTCCTCTTGGAGGCCCACTGTGAGGCCCGCACACTTTTGACGACCTGGGACCCAGAAAGGGTGGCCAGATTTGCCCACTGAGCCCTCCCCAGGTGGAGTGACTGGTGCCGGGGCATGTCACTGCTTTTGGAAACACCCCTCTGCCCCTCCTTGACCAGGGTGAACCCGCTCACTCCTCCCAGGGGCCCACTGGTGGAAAAGGAGGGTGTGACTCACAAACCTTCAGGGGGCAGTGACGGTTGAATGACTCATGCCTGTTTCCTGGGCACTCGGCAAGATAGCTGGAGCCCAGGAGTTCGAGACTAGGCTGGGCATCATAGGAAGCCTCCACCTCAACCCCAAGAAAAACCCAGAAAACCTTGTGTGCGGGCAGGCCTCGGCGGGAGTATTGACTCCAGGCCAGAGTTCAAGACCAGGCCTGAAGATCAGGATGGACCTAATGGAAAGACTGTGATTGCAGCAGTTTAGGAGGTCCAGCCCGAGAGGATGGCCCACATTGGGGCAAACTAGTGAGGGAAGAAAAGAAAGAAAGAAAGAAAGAAAGAAAGAAAGAAGGAAAGAAAGAAAGAAAGAAAGAAAGAAAGAAAGAAAGGAAGGAAGAAAGAGAGGAAGGAAGGAAGGAAGAAAGAAAGAAGGAAGGAAGGAAGGAAGGAAGGAAGGAAAGAAAGAAAGAAAGAAAGAAAGAAAGAAAGAAAGAAATCCATTATTCTGCAAACCAGCCCTCAGTCTTTCCTCCTCACTCTCCCCACATTTGAGGGTCCCCCAAGCTCGGCATCTTCCAGCCCTAAATCCCTAATGGCTGCCCCCACTTTGGTGTGGGAGTTCCCGAGTACATGTCCAGGTTCCTGTGGGCACTCCTCTCTGAGGGGAGAAATGTGCCCCAGGCAGGTCGACCCTCTGACTCAGCAATGAAGACCTTCTGTCAACAAAGGCCAGGGACACATCTCTCACCCAGGTACATATCTTTCCTACATCCCATTTTTCCTGGCTCTAATGTCAGTCACCATATGAACACACCATGTACAATTGAAAATCTTTGTGCAATACTGATGTTTCTGGAGACAGGGTCTGGCTCTGTTGCCCAGACTTGATCCCGGGGACACTACCATCGTTCACCGCAAGCCTTGAAGTCATGGGTTCTGGCAGTCCTCCCACCTCAGCCCCCGAAGTGGCCAGAACGAAGGGGACCTCCACCCTAGACACCCTGTTTGAATGAGTGCAGAGACGGTGTCTCCCTGTGTTACACAGACAGGGCTTGGACTCCTGGGCTCCAGCTATCCTCCCACCTTGGTCTCCCAGAGTGCTGGAATTCCAGGAATGGGCTGCCACATCAGGTCTTCTGGTTTGTTTTCAATGAAGGATTGAGGTTGGGCTCGGGGGCTCTACCTCATCATTCCAGTGCTTTGTGAGGCTGAGGCCAGTGCCCAGCCCAATCCTGTGGACCACCACTCACATGGCACCTCAGCGAGACCACATCTTTAACCTCCATCCCAAATGAGAAGGGTGTGGTGGCACATGAGAAGGGTAGTTCTGGCTCTTCGGAAGGCCAGGGAAAGACTCGCTGGAGTCCGGTAGGCCAAGGCTGCCATGGCTGGAAGTGAAACACTGAACTCCAGCCTGGGCGACGGAGTGATACTCTGACCCAAAGAAAAAAAGGAAAAAAAAAAAAGAACATCCATTTGTGTATGGAGCTGGGATCATCATGAACAGGCAGAGATCATTTGGGAAGGAGGCCCCAGCCTTGGGCATAGACAGAGGATCAACAGACAATCAGGCTGTGGCTTTGGGATGCTGAGGCGGGGGACTGCTTGAGTCCAGGAGTTTAAGACCAGCCTGGGCCACATAGCGAGACCTCATCACACCCCAGAATGCAAACACTGGAGTTACGTATGGTGGCGCCCATAGTCCTGGCTACACGGAATGTGCTGGCCTCCATCCTGGGGCATTTCTTTGTGATACCCCAACTGACAGAATGTGCAAGTCCAGCCCGGACACCGTGACTAATGGCCATCAGATCCCACCCTGGGATGTCAAGGTAGGAGGCTTCCTGAGCCCAGGGGCTGCACACCAGCCCAGGTGACCTGGCCAGACATCCTCTTGGTGAGAGGTCCCCAAAATTGAGTCAGGTGTCATGGCCCCTTGACTCCCAGCTGCTTGGGGAATGAGACATTCATACCACCTGAGCCCCACAGTTCAAGGCCCCAGGAGCCACGCTCCTGCCACTGTGCCTCAGTCCCACCTATGGAGACTCCAGTAACAAAAAAAAGCTGCCTCCCATGTCAATAACACCGGGTCTCCACAGCACCCAGTGAAAGGCCCACATGGGGGGGACAATGAAGTTATTGGGATAGGAAGGGACCACCCCTGCCTAAAGGGGGTAGACAGAGTGACTGGAATTTGGGCTGGCTGTGGTGTTGCTGGACTGCCTTGTTTGCTCTGTGTCCAATGGCCATGCTGGCTCTGGGCTGTCCTTTCCTTGAGCTCACACACGTCTTTGCTGAGGGGCACAGGTGTGGAGGGTGGAGGCAGGCCTTCTGGGGCACATGGCCGAAGGTGCAGGATGGACCTGTCCAGTGGCCACCCTTGTAACCTCCCACAAATGAAAGGTGGGAAAGTGACTTTTCCTCTCCCATCCATGAGGGTGATTTCTCACGCTGGGTGTCAGGGGTGGTGGTGGTGGTGGTGGTGATAATTATTATTACGGGTCAGAATCCCACCCTGTCACCCAGGCAGGAGGGCAGAGACATGCTCATGGTCACCGAGGGTTCCACCTTCTGGACTCAGGAAATCCTCCCGCCATGGGCTCCTGAGTGACTGTAACCATACACCTGCGACACCACGTCTGGCTAATCTTTTATTTTTGATGGCCAAGATGAGGTCTTTCCCCATATCCTGGACTGGAATCAAACCCACAGGCTCAGGTCATCCACTCGCCTGGATTTCAGAAAGGTGAGGATGCCAGCCTGAGACCCTGATCCCGGCCTGTGGTTGTTGTGGTGGTGGTTGTTGGTATTATTATACTTAGTTAGTCCCACTCTGTCACCAAGGCTGGAGCACAGGAACCTGCTCTCAGACACTGTGGCCTCCACTGGTTTTGCTCTGGCTATTCTTCTGTCATGGACTCACGAGTGGCCAGAAGGACAGGCGTGTGCCACCATGCTTGGCTCATTTTATTTTGCTTTTGTAGAGATGAGGTCTTACCAATGTACCCAGGGTGGTCTCGAACATGGGGGCTCCGGCCATCCTCTCGCCTCAGACCCCCAGAGCACCGGGATGACAGGTGTAAGCACCCATGCCAAGGCTCCACAGCCCTCTCTGGGCACCACCGTGAGGCCCACTCCCTTTCAATGACATGGGACCCTGGAGAGGGTAACCAGAGTCACACACTGAGCCCTCCCTGGGGAGAGCATCTTGAGTAGGGGGGTATCTCTGCCAGGGCACCCACCCCTCCACCTGCCTCTTTCCCCATGGTAGAACCACTCATTCCTCCCAGGGGCCATCCCTGGGAAAGGGAGGGCATGACTCTCAAACCTTCGGAGGGGCCAGGATAGCCAGATGGCTCACGCCTGTCTCTTTGGCACTAGAGGAAGCCAAGATGGGAAGATTGCCAGAGCCTGGGAGCTTGAGACCAGGATGGACACCATAGCAAGCCCCCACTTCTACTGCAAGTAAAACCTAGAAAACCTTGGGTGAGGGCAGGTCTCAGCGGGAGGATCGCCTCCAGCCCAGAGTTCAAGACCAGACAGGTAGTCCAGGATGTCAACAGCAGTTTTTGAGACCAAGACCAAGAGGATGGCCTGAGATGGGCAGTTTGAGAGCAGCCTGGGCAACCTAGTGAGGGAAGAAAATGAAGAAAGCAAGCAAGAAAGAAAGAAAGAAGGAAAGAAAGAAAGAAAGAAAGAAAGAAAGAAAGAAAGAAAGAAAGAAAGAAATCCATTCTCCTGCAAACCATCTGTCCTCTGTCCTTCCCCCCCACCACAACTCCACATGTCAGTGGCCCCCAAGCTCGTCTCCTTCCAGCCCCAACACCCGAAATGGATGACCCCGTTTGGTACGGGAGTTCCCTAAACTCGCTGTCCAGGTTCCTGCTGGGACTCCTCTCCGAGGTGAGAAATGTGCCCCAGGCATGCCGACTCTCTCGCTCGACAATGAGGACCTTCCACCAAGAAAGGCCAGGGACACATCCCTCACCTAGGGACATTTTTTCTCCCCAATCTCATTTTTCCAGGCTGTATTTCCAATTTCCCTGTGAACACACCACATGCAGTTGAAAAATTGTTGTACGATTCTGATGGTTTGGAGACAGGGTCTTGCTCTGTGGCCCAGGCTGGGGCCCTGGGACATAACCATCATTCACCACCAGCCTCGAAATTGTGACCTCTGGGAATCCTCCCACCTCAGCCTATGGAGTGGCTGGGACGACTGTCACCTTGACCCCAGATGCCTTGTTGGGATGGGTGTGGTGATAGGGTCTCCCTGCGTTGTAAAGGCAGGCTTTGGTCTCCTTTTCTCCAGCTATCCTCCCTCCTCGACCTCCCAGAGTGCTGGGATTCCAGGCATGGGCCACCAAACCAGGCCTTCTGGTTCATTTTCGACAAAACATCGAGGCAGGCTTAGGGGCTCAGCCTCATCATTCCAGTGCTTTGCGAGGCTGAGGCCAGCAGCTGGCCTGAGCCCATGTGATAAGACCTGGTCCGGCATCTCAGTGAGACCTCATCTCTACCAGCCATCCCAAATGAGTTGGGTGTGGTGGAGCGCACCTGTCATTCTGGATCCTTGGAAGGCCGGGGAAAGGCTCACTGGAGACTATAGTGCCAAGGCAGTGGTGGACAGGCCCAAGCCTCCACCCTGCAGCCTGGGAGACTGAGTGAGACTCCGACTCAAAGAAAAAATGGAAAAAAACCAGAGCATCCATTTGTGTATGGAGTTGGCATCATCATGAGCAGACAGAGATCCTTTGAAAAGGAGGCCACAGCCTGGGACCCAAAGTTTCTGATAGACAGTGGATCAACAGGCAATCGTGATGAGGTGTTAGGAGCCTGAGGCGGGGGACTGAGGGAGCTCAGGAGTTTGAGACCAGCCTGGTCAATGTGGAGAGACCTTGCAGACCTCAGTAACATAAACACTTGAGTCACAAATGGTGGCCCCCACTGTCCTGGCTACATGGGATGCGGTGGCCTCCATCCAGGGGCATTCTATTTCATCACCCTTGCAGGCAGAATGTGAGTGTCCAGACCAGACACCATGGGACATGGCAGTCAGCCCCACACCCTGAGAGGCCAAGGTGGGAGGCTGCCTGAGCACAGGGTTCAGCAACTAGCCCTGGGGATATGGCCAAACATAATCTCGGCAAGAGCTCCCCAAAATCGAGTCAGGCTTGGTGTCCCCTGGAGTACCGACTGCTCGGGGCTTGAAAGAGGAGGACCTCCTGTGCCCTGCAGTCGAGTCCCAGGGAGCCACGATCGTGCCACCTTGTCTCGGGCCTTCTGACAGAGACTCTGGTGAGAAAATGATGCCTCCCACATGCATCACAACAGATGTTCACGTCTCCCCAAGTTAAAGGTCCGTGTAGGTGGGGGACGATGGAGTGATCGGGAGAGAAAGGGGCCCTCCTCCCACCCGAAGGTGTCAGATAGGGCATCCGGAACCGGGCTGGCTGTGGCGTTGCCAGACCACCTTGATCGTGTTGTGCCCTATGGTCTCCCTAGCTTGGGGCTGTCTGTTCCGTGAGTTCATACACATCTTTGCTGTGGTGCACGAGTGTGGAGTGTGGAGGCAGGCCTTCTGGGGCTAGTGGCCATATGCATTGGATGACGTGACGGTGGCCACTTTTGATACCTATGGAAACGACAGACCGGAAAGTGCCTTTTCTCTCCCAATCCTGAGGGTGACATATAGCACTGTGGAAGGGGTGGTGGTGATGGTGGTGGTGGTGGTGATTATTATTATTTGGAGTCAGAATCTCACTCTGTTACCCAGGAAGGAGCACAGGGGCACACTCACGACCACCGCAGACTCCACCTGCTGGGTTCAGGCAATCCTCCTGCATTGGTCCCACAAATGCCTATAACTACAGGCCTGTGCCACCACGCCTGGCTAATCTTTGGATTTATTTTTGAAGGTGAAGACAAGGCCACGCCCCATTTCCCAGGCTGCTGTCGAAACTGCACGCTCAGTTTCTCCACTCATTTAGGTTTCTGAAGGGCCGGGATGCCAGGCTGAGCCCCTGAGCTCAGTCTGTGGTTGTGGTGGTGGTGGTGGTTGGTATTATTATTCCGAGTTGGAGACCTGCTCTGTCAGCCAGGCTTGAGAGCAGGGGAATGCTCTCGGCCAATGCGGCCTCCACCATCTGGGATACAGCAATCCTTCTCCTGCGGCCTCCTGAGTGTCCAGAACAACAGGCGTGCGGCACTACACTGCTCATTTTTTTGGCTTGTTGTAGAGACGAGATTTTGCCAAGGTGCCCAGGCTGGTCTCTAACCCAGGAGCTCAGGCCATTCTCTTGCCTTGGCATCCCAGAGTGCCAGGATGACAGGCATGAGCCCAAAGCCTGGTCTTGACACAACTCTCAGGACCCCACTGTGAGGTCCACTCCCTTCTAAATAGCTGGGACCCTGGAGAGGCATTTCCTGGAGGGAGAATTTCCTGGAGGGAGCACTGGATGCAGTGGCTTGTCTCCACTGAGGCACCCACTGCTCCACCCACCTTGTTCCCCAGGGTGACTCACTCATTCCTCCCAGGGTCTGCCTTGGAGAAGGGGAGAGTGTGAATTTCAAACCTTTGGGGGATGGAGATGGCCGGGCCACTCACGCCTTTCTCCTTGGTACTCCGGGATACCAAAATGGGGAGATCACCAGAGTCTGGGAGTGCAAGACCAGGATGGATACCATAGCAAGCCCCCTCCTCGACCCCAAGCAAAACCTAGAAAACTTTGGGGGAGGATAGACCTTGGTGGGAGTGTCTTCTCCGTCCCAGAATTCATGACAAGGAAGGAAGACCAGGATGTTGACCAAATGGAAATACTGTGAGTGCAGCAGTTTGGGAGACCCAGGCCGTGAGGATGGCCCAAGTTTGTGGCTTGAGAGCAGCCCAGGAAACCTAGTGAGGGAAGAAAGGAAAGAAAGAAAGAAAGAGAGAGAGAGAGAGAGAGAGAGAGAGAGAGAGAAAGAAAGAAAGACGGAGAGAGAGAGAGAGAGAGAAAGAAAGAAAGAAAGAAAGAAAGGAAGGAAGGAAGGAAGGAAGGAAGGAAGGAAGGAAGGAAGGAAGGAAGGAAGGAAGAAAAAAGAAAAACCATTCTGCTGTAAACTTTCTGTAAACATCCCCCAAGCTCAGGATCTTCCAGCCCCACTCCCCTATGGCTGCCCCCGCTTTAGTGTGGGAATTCCCGAAGCTCTCAGGTGGGGATGCAGCTGGCTCTTCTCTCCTAGATGAGAAATGTGCCCCAGGCAGGCTGAATCTCCGTCTTGACAATGAGGACCTTCCCCAAGATAGGCCAGGGACACATCCCTCACCCAGGGACATTTCTTCCCCACCAATCCTATTTTTCCTGACTCTAAATCCAGTCGCCCTGTGAAGACACAACACGCTGTTGAGAATCTGTGTACCACTGATGTTTTTGGAGACAGGGTCTGGCTCTGTGGCCCAGGCTGGGGCCCGGGAACACGACCACATTCACCACCAGCCTCAAAATTGTAAGATCCAGCGATCCTCCCACCTCAGGGTCTGGGGTGGCCAGGGTGATGGGCACCTCATCCCCAGACACTCTGTTGGGATGGGGGCAGAGACAGGGTCTCCCTGTGTGGTCAGGGTGGGCCTTGGGCTCCTGGGCTCCAACCATCCTCCAGTCTCGGCCTCTCAGAGTGCTGGGATTCCAGGTGTGGGCTGCCACACCAGGCCTTCTGGTTTGTTTACAATTAAGGATCCAGGCCTTGCTTGGGGGCTCAGCCTCATCATCCCAGTGCTTTGTGAGGCCAAGACCAGTGGCCCAAACAAGTCTGTGGGTCAGAAACTGTCCAGGCACCTTGGCGAGACCTCTTCTCCACAATTCACCCTAAATGAACTGGGCATTTTGGCCCACATCTTTTGTTCCGGTTCCATGGAAGGTCCTCAGAAATGAGGACCTTCTGCCAAGAAAGGATGGGGACACATCCCTCACCCGAGGACATTTCTTCCCCACCAATTCCATTTTTCATGGCTCTAAAACAAGTCGCCCTGTGAACACACCACACGCAGTTGAGAATCTTGTATGATTCTGATATTTTTGGAGACAGGATCTGTCTCTGTGGTCCAGGCTGGGACCCGGGGACACAAATGACGTTCACCGCAAGCCTCGAAATCACAGTCTTTGGTGATTCTCCTGCCTCAGGCTCTGGTGTGACCGGGATGATGGGCATATTGAACCCAGACTGCCTGTTTGGAAGGGTGCAGAGACGTGGACTCCCTGCAAGGCCCGGGCTGGCTTTGACCTCCTGGGCTCAAGCCATCCTCCCTGCCTCGGCCTCCTGGAGTGCTCGTATTCCTGTCATGGGATGCAGCGGCAGGCCTTCTGTTTTGGTTTTGATGAAGGATCGAGGCCAGGCTCAGGGGCTCAGCCTCCTCATCCCAGCACTTTGGGAAGCTGAGGCCAGCGTTCAGCAAAGCCCATGGGACTAGACCCACTAGGACAACTTGGTGAGATCTCGTTTATGCTCCATCCCAAATGAGCTGGCTGTAGTGGCACACACCTGTTGTTTTAGCTCCTTGGAAGGCTGGGAAAAGACTTGCTGGAGCTTGATGGGCCAAGGCTGTGGTGTTGGAGAGTGAGCCACTGCCCTCCACCATGGGTGACTGACTGAGACTCTGACTCTAAGTAACAAAGGAAAAAATGATAAAAAAAAAAAAAGAAGAGGATCAATTTGTGTATGGAGTTGGGATTATTGACAACAGAGAGATATAATTTGGGAAAGATTCCCCAGTCTTGGACCTAGAGTTCCTGAAAGATGATGGATCAGCTGACAATCGATCAGCTTTGGCCTGGGAGGCCAGGGTGGGGACCACTTGAGCTCAGGAGTACAAGACCAGCCTGGGTCACGCAGTGAGAACTTTTGCTCCCTGGAGTGCAAACACTGGAATCACGTGTGGTGGTGCCTGTGGTCCCAGCTACAAGGATGAAGTAGCCTCGGTCCCAAGGTGTTCCTTTTTGGTGCCCACACCAGCAGAATGTTCAAGTCCAGGCTGGGCACCATGGCTCACAGCCATGAGACCCACACCATGGGAAGCCAAGGTGGGAGGCTGCCTGAGCCCAGGGGTTGGTGATCAGCCAGAATGACCTGGCCTAAGCTCGTCTCAGCGAGAGGTCCCCAAAATTGAGTCAAGCATGGTGGCCTCTGGAGTCCTGGCTGCTTGGGGAACAGGGCGGGAGGACTGAGCCCTGCAGTTTGAGGCCCTGGGAGCCTCAATCCTACCTCTGCATCCCAGCCTGGCTGATGGAGACTCCAGTGACAAAAAAGAGCTTCCTTTGTGCATCACGATGGGCATCCATGGCTCCCCAGGGGCAGGTTCATGAGGGTAGAGGACAATGGAGTGATAGGGAGATGAAAGGGTTCTCCCCCCTCCTGAAGGTGGCAGACAAGGCGAGCTCCCCTCTCCTGAAGGTGGCAGACAAGGTGACTAGAACCTGGACATGGCATTGTCGGGTTGCCTTGATCGCTCTGTTGCCAACAGCTGCCCTAACTAGGGGTCGTTTGTTCCATGAGCTCACACACTGCATGAGTGTGGTGGATGGAGGCAGGCCTTCTGTGTTGCATGGCCGAAGGAGCTGGACGGACTTTCCAGGTGGCCATCTTTGAAACATCTGTGAATGACATGCTGGGAAGTACCTTTTCCTCTCCAATCCATGATGTTGACTCCTCATGCTGGTTAGCAGGGGTGGTGGTGGTGGTGGTGATTATTTTTAGTTGGAGTAGGCATCCCACCCTGTCACCCAGGTGGAGGGCAGGAGCACACTCACGGCCACTGCAGACTCTACCTGCTGGGCTCAGGAGATTCTCCGGCCTCGGCCCGCCGAGTGTCTGGAACCATAGGCCTGCACCACCGTGCCCAGCTAATCTTTGGATTTATTTTTGATGGGCGAGATGAGACCTTACCCCATGTCCTGGGCTGGTGTCAAACCCGTAGTCTCAGGCAGTCCACACATCTGGGCCTGCGAAGGACCATGATGCCAGGTTGAGACCATGAGCCTGGCCTGCGGTTGTGCTGGCGGTGGTGGTTTTTATTATTATTCTGAGTTGGAGTCTCACTCTGTTGCCCAGGTGAGAGCACAGGGTCCGGCACTCAGCCACTGCGGCTCCACCAACTGGGCTCTGGTGATCCTCCTCCCATGGCATCCCAAGTGGCTGGAATGACAGGTGTGTGCCACCATGCTCGGCTCATTTTTTTGGCTTCCTGTAGACAGGTGATCTCACGAAATTAAATGGACTGGTCCCGAACACAGGGGCCCAGGCCATCCTCTCCACTTAGTTGCCCAGAGCACCAGGATGACAATTGTGAGCCCCCACACACAGCCCTGACCTGCCTCCTAGTGCCCCAGCGTAAGGTCCACTCCCAGTCGATGACCCAGGAAACAGGAGAGGGCAGCCAGTGTCACCCGCTGAGCCACTCCCAGGGAGACTGTGTGGCACAAGGGCGTGTCTTTGCCAGGGCACCCACCACTCCATCTGCCTCATGATCCAGGGTGCACCCACTCTCTCCTTCCAGGGTCTGCCTCAGGGAAAAGGAGGGCATGCCTCTCAAACCTTTGGGGGGACAGGGAAGGCCAAGCAGCTCACATCTGTCTCCTTGGCACTCAAGGAGACAGGGAAGGCCAAGCAGCTCACATCTGTCTCCTTGGCACTCAAGGAGACTGAGACGGGAATATTACTGGAGCCCAGGATTTCAAGACCAGACTGGACACCATAGCAAACTCCCACCTGTACCCCAAGCAAAAACCAGAAAAACTTGGTTGAGGGCAGGCCTCAGCCAGAGTATTGCCTCTGGTCCAGAGTGCAAAGCCAGGCAGGAAGACCAGAATGTCGACCAAAAGGAAAGCCTTTGATTGCAGCACATTGGGAGGCCCAGGTCGAGGATGTCCTGAGTTAGATGGCTTGAGAGTTGCTTGGACAACCTAGTGGGGAAAGAAAAGAAAAAGAAATAAAGAAAGAAAGAAGGAAAGAAAGAAAGAAAGAAAGAAAGAAAGAAAGAAAAAAGGAAAAAAGAAAGAAAAAATCCATTCTCCTGCAAAACTTCTGCCCTCAGTCGTTCCCCTATTTCCCCCACATGTGAGGGTCCCCAAAGTTCAGAACTTTCCAGCCAAAACACCACAAATGTCTGCCCCTGCTTTGGTACGGGAGTTCTCACAGCTCCCTGGCCAGGTTCCTGCCAGATCTCATCTCCGAGGTGAGCAATGTGCCCCAGGCAGGCTGAACCTCTGACTCAGCAATGAGGACCTTCCACCAACAAATGCCAGGGACACATCCCTCACCGGAAGACATGACTTCCCCCCCAATCCCATTATTCCTGACTCTAAAACCAGTCACCCTATGAACACCTCACACGAAGTAGAGAATCTGTGCATGAATTCTGATGTTTTTGGAGATAGTGTCTGGCTCTGTGGCCCAGGCTGGGGCCCAGGACATGACCATCGTTTACCTCCAGCCTCAAAATTATGGGCTCTGGTGATCCTCTTGCCTCAGCCTCCTGAGTGGCTGGGACAATGGACACCTCGACCCTGACCCTCTGTTTGAATGGGTGTGGAAACGAGGTCCTCCTGTGTTCCCCAGGATGGCCTTGGGATTGTGGACTTCAGCCATTCTCCCGCCTTGGCCTACCAGATCGCTGGGATACCATGCGTGGGCCGCCACGCAAGGCCTTCAGATTAGTTTTTGACGATGGATTGAGGGCAAGCTCTGGGTGTCTGCATCATCAACCCAGTACTATGGGAGGCCAAGGTCAGTGGCCGGCACAAGCCCGTGGGCCGAGAATACCTCTCACACCTTGGTGAGACCTCGTCTCTACCCTCTTTCCCAAATGAGCCAGAGGTGTTGGCGGGTGCCTGTCATTCTGGCTCCTTGGAAGGCCAGGTAAAATCTAGCCTGGGCCCAGCGGCCTGAGACTCTGGTGTCCAGGAGTGAGCCACCACTCTCCATCCTGGTCAAAGAAGCGAGACTCCTACTAAAAGAAAAAAGGAAAAAAGGAAAAAAAAGAAGAGCATCAATTTGTGTATGAAGTTGGGATCCTCTTGAACAGAAAGAGATCATTTGGGCAGGATGACCCAGGCTTGAGCCTAGAATTGCCAAAAGATGTTGGATCGGGCTGTGGCTTTGGGAGGCCAAGGTGGGGGACCGTTGGAGCCCGGGAGTTTGAGACCAGCCTGGGTCACCTAGTGAGATCTTGTTGTTCCCTGAAACGCAAACACTGGAGACATTGGTGGTGGAACCTGATGTCCTGGCTACATGGGATGTGGTGACATCTGTCCTGGGGTGTTCCTTTGCACCGTCCCTGCTGAAAGAATGTGTGAGTCCAAGTCAGGTCCATCAGCACTAATCTCTGTGTGGCCGAGGCAGGAGGCTGCCTGATCCCTGGGGTTTCAGTGAAGCCCGGGCCACATTTCCAGACTTCCTCTCGGCAAGAGATCCCCATAATTGTGTCAAGCATGGTGGCCCCTGGAGTCCCAACTGCTCAGGGGCCACGGTGTTAGGACCACCGTGGCCCTGCAGCTCTAGGACCCAGGAGCCACGATCGTGCTGCCATACCCCAGCATGGCCAATGGAGATGCAGGTGACAAAAAGATGCTTCCCAAATGTGTCATAACAGGCATCCATGGCCTGGGGAAAGGTCCACTTGGGAAGCAGACGAGAGTGATTGGGTGAGGGAGAGGGAAGAGCCCCCTCCCCTCCCCCATGCCAGAAGGTGGCAGACAGGGCAACCCCAACCTGAGCTGTCCATGGCATTGCCAGATTTCCTTGATCGCTCTGTGCCTGACAGACACACTATTTCTGGGCTGTCTGTTCTATGAGCTCACACATTTTTTTTTCTGTGAGGCATGAGTGTGGATAGTGGAAGCAGGCCTTCTGGGGCACCTGGCTGAAGACATGGGACAGACGTGCCCCGTGGCCACCTTTGAAACCTCCCACAATGACAGGCCAGAAAGTGCCTTTTCCTCTCCCATCCCTGAGGGTGACTCTTAATGCTGGGTAGCAAGGGTGGTGGTGGTGTGGCGGTGATTGTTATTATTTTGAGTCAGAATCCCACACTGTTGCCCAAGCCGGAGTGCAGGGGCATGCTCACAGCCACCGTGGACTCCACTTGCTGGGCTCTGGTGATCCTCCCACCTCACCCCGCACGAGTTACTTGAAGCACCGGCCTGCTCCCTCACGCTAGTTAATATTTGGATTACTTTTTATGGCTAAGACGAGATGTTGGCTCGAGTCCTGGGCTGGTGTGGAACCCATAGGCTCAGGCCACCCACACCCCTTTGCCTCTAAAGGCTGAGATGCTAGACTGAGCCCCAGAGCCCAGCCTGTGTTTATGGTGGTCGTGGTGCTTGGTATTATTATTCTTAGTCAGAATCCTGCTCTGTCACCCAGGCCAAAGTGCAGGGACCCACTCTTGGCCACCGTGGTGTATATTGACTGAGCTCTGGCAATCTGATTGCCATGGCCTCCCAAGCGGCTGGAAAGACAGGTGTGCACCACCATGCATGGTTCTGGTTTTTTGGCTTCTTGTAGAGAGGAGGTCTCTCCAAGCTGCCTGGGCTTGTATTGCACCCAGGGGTTTAGACCATCATCTTGGCTTGGCCACCCAGAGCGCTGGATTGACAGGCATGAAACCCCACAAATGGCCTCCACAACCCTCTCAGGGACCCACCGCAAATCCTGCTCCCTTTCAATGACACAGGTCCCCAGAGATGGCGGCCAAAGTAGCCTACCGAGCCCTCCCAGGGGGATTGCCTGTCTCAGGTGCATGTTTCAACCCCTCTGCCTGCCTCGTTCCCCAGGGATGACCCACTTGCCCCTCCCAAGGGACACATTCATGAAAGAGAGGGCATAACACTCAAAACAATGGGGAGATGGGAATGGCAGGGCGACTCACGCCTGTCACCTTGGCACTGGGGGAACAGAAGAGCATCCATTTGTCTATAGGGTTGAGATCATGGTTAACAGACAAAGATCATTTGGGAAGAAGGTGCCAACCTTGGGGCTAGAGTTCGTGAAAGACGGTGTGGGCAGACAATTGGGCTCTGGCTTTGGGAGGCCCAGGTGGGGGTCTACTGGAGCCCAGGAGTTTGAGACCAGCCTGGGCCATGTAGCAAGATCTCATCACTCCCCAGAACACAAACACTCGAGGAGAATGTGGTAGCGCCAGTAGTCCTGGCTACATGGGATGTAGTGGACTCCATCCAGGAACCTGCTTTTTTGTCTCTCTTGGTGACTGCACGTGAGATTCTCAGTTGGGCACCTTGACTTACAGCCGTTAGCCCTGTGCTCTGGGACTCTGAGGTGGGAGGCTGCTTGTGCCCAGGGGTCAGAGACCAGCCCAGGAGACATGACCAGACCGTGTCTCAGAGTGAGGTCCCTAACATCAAGTCAGATGTGGTGGTGTTCGAAGTCATGATCATGCAATTGTGTCCCAGCCTGATCAATGGAGACTCCAGCGACAAAAATGAAGCCTCCCACGTTCATCACTATGATACTCCATGGCCCCCAGGGAGAAGTCTGAGTGTGCAGGGAATGATGGAGTAATAAGGAGAGAAAGGGGACCTCCCCCCACCTGAAGGTGACTCACCAGCAACCTGAACCTGGGCTGGCTGCTCCATTGCCATGTCCCTTTGATCGCTCTGTGCCCGATGGCAGGCAGAGCTCAGGCCGTCTCTTCCATGAGCTCACTCACATCTTTGCTTTTGGGCAAGAGTGTGAAGGATGGAGGCAGATCCTCTGGGGCACGTGGGCAAAAACGTGGGATGGATGTGGCTGGTCACCACCTTTGAAACCTCCAGTGAATGACAGGCCAGAAAGTGCTTTTTCCTTTCACTTCTTGAGGGTGACTCCTCATGCTGGGTGGAAGGGGTGGTGGTGGTGGTGGCTGTGGTGGTGGTGATTATGATCTGGAGTCAGAATCCTGCTTTGTCAACCAGGTGGGAGCACAGGGGCATGCTAATGGCCACCACGGACTCCACCTTCCTAGCTCAGGTCATCCTCCCAACTCAGCCCCCCAAGAGGCTTGAACCACAGGCCTGCACCACAACGCACAGCTAATGTTTGGATTTATTTTTGATGGCCAAGACGAGGTCATGCCCAGTGTCCCAGTCTGGTCTATAACCAGGGGGCTCAGGTAATACTCTCACCCTGGAATCCCAAGCGCAGGGTTGACAGGCATGAGCCCACATGCCCATCTTCCACATCCCACTGGGGACACCACTGCAAGTCCAGCTCCCATCAGTCGACCTGGGACCCCAGAGAGGACAGCTGGAGTCACCCCATGAGCCCATCCCAGGGGGAAGCCTGACCCAAGGACATGTCTCCACCAGGGCGTACACCCCTCCACCCACCTCATTCCCCAGGGTGGACCTGATCGCTCCTCCCAGGGCTCACCTCAGGGAAAGGGTGGGCGTGACTCTCAAACCATCTGGTGGTTGCTGACTGGGAAACTCACGACTGTCTCCTTGGCATTGGGGAGGCTGAGAAGGGAAGATGGCTGGAGCCCAAGAACTGAGACCAGGCTGGACACCATAGCATCCTCCAACTCGACACCAAGCAAAACCCAGAAAAGCTTGGTTGAGGACAGGCCTTGGTGGGAGGATCGCCTCAGGCCCAGAGTTCAAGACCAGTCAGGAAGACCAGGGTGTTGACCAAATGGAAAGTTTGTGATCACAGCAGTTTGGAAGGCTGAGGACAAAAGGAAGGTCCGATTTGGGAGGTGTGAATGCAGCCAGGGCTACCTAGTGCGGAAACAAAAGAGAGAGAGAGGAAAAGAAAGAGAAAGAAAGAAAGAAAAAGAAAGAAATAAAGAAAGATAGAAAGAAAAAGAAAGGAAGGAAGAAATGCATTTTCCAGCAAATTTTCTGCTCAGTCCTTCCCCACCTGGCCCCCCCACATGTTAGGGTCCCAAAAGCTAGGCATGTTTCTACCCAAATCCCCTAATGGCTGCCCCTGTTTTGGTGTAGGATTTCTGAGGATCCCTGGCCGGATTCCTGACAACTCTCCTCTCTGAAGTGAGAAATGTGTCCCAGGCAGCCTGGCCCTTCGACTCAGCTATGAGGACCTTCAGCCAAGAAAGGCCAGGGACATAACCCTCACCTGGGGACATTTCTTCCCCCCCAGTCCCATTTTTTCTCTCTTTAAAGTCAGTAGCCCTTTGAACACACCCCGTGCAGTTGAGAATCTGTGTATGATTCTGATAATTTTGGAGACACGTTCTGGCTCTGTGGCCCAGGTTGGGGCCCGGGGACATGACCATCATTCACCACCAGCCTGGAAATCACAGCCTCCAGTGATCCTCCCACCTCAGCCTCCAGAGTGGCCAGGATGACAAGCACCATGACCCAGACACCCTGTTTGAATGGGTGCAGAGATGAGACCACCCTGCATGACCCAGACTGGCCTTAGGTTCCTGGGGACCAATCATCCTCCCGCCTCAGCATACAAGAGCGTTGGGAATCCAGACATGGGCCGCCATGCCCAGTCTTCTGGTTCGTTTTTGAAGAATGATAAAGGCCAGGCTCTGGGCCACAGCCTCGTCATCCCAGATCTTTGGGAGGACGAGGTCAGTGGCTGGCCTGAGCCCATGGGTCCAAGATGTGCCTGTGCAACTCACAGAGACCCTGTCTCTAACCTCCATCTCGAATGAGCTGGGCATGGTGGTGCACACCTGTCATTCCAGCTCCTCAGAAGGCCAGGAGGGAAGGCTCACTGGAGCCTGGCGGGGAGAGGCTGTGGTGCCTGGGAGCGAGCCACCGCCCTCCAGACTGTGCAACAGAGTGAGACTCCACTAAAAAAAATAAGGAAAGGAAAGAAGAGCATCCATTTGTGTATGCAGTTAGGATCACTGTGAGCAGACAGATATCATTGGGGAAGGAGACTTCAGCCTTGGACATAGAGTTTCTGAAAGATGGTGGATCAGCAGACAATCAGGCTGTGGTTTGGGAAGCTGAGGTGGGGGACTGCTGGAGCCCAGGAGTTTGAAAGCAACTTGGGTCACATAGTGATATCTCGTCTCTCCCCAGAATGCAAAATCATGAGTCATGCATGGTGGTGCCACGGCCCCAGCTACACGGGATGTGGTGGCCTCCATCCCATGCCAACAGCATGTGCACGTCCAGGCTGGGCATCGTGTCTCACAGCTGTAAGCCCCGAGCCCTGGGAGCCTGCCTTAGATCCAGGTTCAGAGACCAGCCCAGATGATGTGGCTAGTTCTCATCTTGCCAAGAGGTCTCCAAAATCGAGCCTAGTGTGGTGTCCCCAGGAGTACCAGCTACTTGGGGGCTGAAGTGGGAAGACAACCTGAGCCCAGTTGGTCAAGACCCTGGGAGCCACAATCGTGCCACCATGCCCCAGCCCAGCTGACAGAGACTCCAGCGACAAAAAATATCCCCGCCATGTGTGTCATGGCAGGTGTCCATGTCTGTGTGGAAATGTCTGTGTGGGATGGGTATGATGGAGTGATCATGAGAGGAAGGCGCCCTCACCACACCCAAAGGTAGCAAACCTGGCAACTAGAACCTGGGTAGCTGTGGTGTTGCTGGATTGCCTTGGTCGCTCTGAGCCCGATGGCCAAACTAACTTGGGGCCATCTGTTTCATGAGTTCACACTCCTCTTTGCCATAGGGCATAATGTGGAGGGTGGAGGCAGGTCTTCTGGAAGAGTGGCTGAAGGTGCATGACGGACATGACCGGTGGCCACCTTTGAAACCTTCCATGAACAACAGGCTGGAAAATGCCTTTTCCACTCTCATCCCTGAGGTTGACTCCCTGTCCTGGCTGGCAGGGGTGGTGGTGGTGCGGGTAGAGGTGATTATTATTATTTGGAGTCAGAATTCTGCTGTGTTGCCCAGGTTGGAGTGCAGGGGCACACTCACAGCCACTGCAGACTCCTCCTGCTGAGCTCAGGAAATCCTCCCACCTCAGCCCACCAAGTGGCTGGAATCACAGGCTTGCGCCATCATGCCCGGCTAATCTTTGGATTTATATTTGTTTGCAGAGACCAGGTCTTGCCTAGGCAGTGTCCTAGGCAGTTGTCGAACCAGAGACTCAGGCCATCCTGTCCCCTCGGCCTCCCAAGTGCCAGGATGCCAGGCTGAGCCCTTGAGCCCAACCTGTGGTTGTAGTGGTGGTGTCAGGACCAGCCCCGACCTGAGGGGAGTTAGACCTGCACCGAAGGATCAGGATACAGTGAGAAGAAACAACTCAGAGATAGTTCTTCTGGGATCAGTCTGATCAGGACTGAGTCCAATTTTATTCAAACTTTTTCCAGCTTATATACCATTTTCTATAACCTCCAGCAGTATGACAAATAACTGCTGGGGGCTTACAGGTCTCATGATGCATAACGTACTTCACAAAAGATTTTTGGTTAAGGTAACAATTAACAATCAAAATTCCATGATGCATATCATGCTTCACAAAGCTTACATCAAGATAAAAAGTTTATAATTTTTATAATAGTTTTGCTAACTGTTTTCTATAATATTTAATGATTATTCTGTAATTATAAGCTATTCTTATTTTTACCTAATGCAAAATTTCCTATTAATTTTCTATGATTTAAAAAAACACTCAAAATCTATACTATTTATTTTAATATTCAGCAGTAAAAAATATTCCTGTCAGCGACACTGGTGCCAGAGCCCTCTATGAAATGCTAAATAGTGAGAAGCAGAGAACGCTAACCACAGTGTTCGACAAACCCAATGTGTACTTTACCATTGAAGTCTGCTGGACACTGAAGTCGACGCCTCAAAGCAGAAATCCAAAGTGCAAAAGTATATCCAGAAATAAGTAAGAGTACTTTGGTTTTACTCTCCAACAGGCCTGTAACTGGGTTTCATTACTACCATACACAGGCATATTAGAGGGCAAATTACTAGCAGAAGGAAGTGAAGTAGCAAGCACAGGTTCACATAGTGTTATATGTAGATAACTGAACTGTGTGTATTATATATATTTCTAAACTTCCTGATAGAAAATTTGATCTAAGTGAATAAATCAAATAGTGGTTGTCACACTCTTGGACAAGGAAAAGCACCGTTGTCATGATGATGGCCAGGGGCTGAGGCAAGCTGAGAGTCTTGACACGTAGTGAATCTAGACACGTTCTGCCTGGCTAGAGGCAGGAAAACAAAACTATTAAAACAATTTTGGTTGCTAATCTTTAGCTATCAGGAGAAACTGATTGCAGAGTGCTTACAGGAAAAAAGGCTGCATGGTTACTTCTGAGAAACAGAGACTTAACAATGGCTCAGAGAGTCAGAGAGAAATGGAAACTTAAAGTACAGAATATTTTCTGCTGTAAGGCCTTACCCGAAATTTTAGTCTAACAGTGTAAAGGTTTACTTCTAAATAATATAAGCTTTTATGTCACATATACAAACTGGTCACTATTCATATACCAACACTATAGGTGTCACTGATGCTTTTGTGTAAAAAGCAGATCTCCAACATGGGCCTTCATAGGCCTCAACTGTATAGCTGTAGATGTTCGCTCCCAACATGGTGGTGTTGGTTGCTATTATTATTCTGAGTTGCATTCCCACTCTGTTGCCCAGGCTGGAGCATAGGGACCCACTGTCAGCCACCATGGCCTCCACCGGCTTAGCTCAGGTGATCCTCTTGCCACAGGCTTCCAAGTGACCAGAACAATAGGTATGAGCCACCACACTCGGCTCATTTCTTTGGCATCTTGTAGAGATGAGGTCTCGCTGAGGTGCCCGGGCTGGTCTCAAACATGGGGACTTAGACCATTGCTCACCTAAGCCTCACAGAGCACCAGGATGACACAAGTGAGCCCCTGTGCCCAGCCTCCCCACCCCTCTTGGGACCAAACCTCATGGCCCGATTACTTCTGATGACCCGGAACCCTGGAGAAGGCAGCCGGATTCATCCACCAAGCCCTCTCCAGGAGGAGTGACTGGTACAGGAGTGTGTCTCTGCCAGGGCACCCACCCCTCTACCCACCTCATTCCTGATGGTGACCCATATGCTCCTCCCAGGATCCTCCCCAAGGAAAGGCAGGGCATGACTCTAAAACCTTCAGTGGGATGGGAACAGCTGGGAAACTCACGTCTGTCTCCATGGTACTGGGGGAGGCCAAGATGGGATAATTGCTGGAGTCCAGGTGCTCAAGATCAGGCTGGCCACCATCGCAAGCCTCCACCTAGACCCCAAGTAAAACCCAGAAAACCTTGGGTGATGGCAGTTCTTGGCAGGAGGATTGCCTATGACCCAGAGTTCAAGAACATGCAGGAATACCAGGATATCAACCAAATGGAAAACCTGTGATCGCAGCAGTTTGGGAGGCCGAAGATGAGAGGATGGCCTCAGTTGGGCAGTTTGAGAGCAGCCTTGGCAACGTAGAGAGGAAAGAAAATAAAGAAAGAAAGGAAGGAAGGACGGAAGGAAAGAAGGAAGGAAGGAAGGAAGGAAGGAGGGAAGGAAAGAAAGAAAGGAAATAAAAGAAAAAAGAAAGAAATTCATTTTCCTGCAAACATTCTGCCCTCAGTCTTTCCCTCCCTGCCCCCATCACATGTGAGATTCCCCCAAGCTCAACAGCTTCCAGACACAACCACCCTAAATGTCTGCCCCTGCTTTGGTGCAAGAATTCCCGAGGCTCCCAGGCCAGGTTCCTGCCGGATCTCCTCTCCAAGGTGAGAAATGTGCCCAAGGAAGGCAGACACTCTTTTGGGAGCCAGCCTTGGAGGCCCACCTGATTGACAAAGTCCAGGTGTGCTGAACACCCCTGGTGACAAAGCGAGTCCGGGCAGCTGAGGCCCTTTTGTCTTCTGTCTTTGCTGTTGGTACAGCTGAAGAAATTCTGTGCAGTTGTGCAAGAAGAAAATGACATGTTTATGTGAAGTACTTACAGCTAACCTGGAAATGCCATGGTTCATTTTTCCATTTCCCACTATGTCCTTTGGCCTTTTCTAACATATGCAAGGGCTAAACTCTGAAGCACATCAATAATGCTTTCTTTCACTTGATTATAAGTTACTAGATAATGCTTAAGTAATAAATGATATAAGTATATTCACTCATTTGATTTAGGATTATGTAGTTTAGTGTTTGGACATAAGGTTTTTTAGAAGCACAAGTTTATAGTAAGTTCATTATGAATTCATTATAAGTTCTAACACTTATATAGGAGTTATGTAGGTGTTTTATAACACTGTTTTCACTGACTTAGGATAACGATTAACCATTAAGGTTTTTACTTAATTCAATATTTAAAACTCTAAGTAAACATTTATAGAGTGGATTTTCACTGAACTCATAATATACTAATCAGACACTTTTTTTTCATTAATCAGTATTTTTTATTATGGTTTTGTGGGGTACAGTTAAGGGTTAGGTGTATAATGACGTTTCATTCAGGCACCCTGTAGATAAGAAGTATTTTCCCATCCCCCGACAGATATTTGCTACTGTTAATCCCATCCCCCTCCCCCCATAGTGTCCCAGTACCATCAGTCATTTTGTTATAGTATTGCATTGGATGTTCAAGGTCCATTATATGAATGAGAACATGTGACATTCGGATTTTTGTTTTTGTGAGAGGTCACTCAGTATTATAGACTCTAGTTCCATCCAGGTTGCAGCGAAATTCATGATTTTGTTCTTTTTTATGGCTGTGTAGTATTCCATCGTGTATATGTGCCACATTTTTTTAATCCAGTCCGCTTTTGATGGGCAGCATGGTTGTTTCCAGGTTCTTGCTATTGTGAACAATGCTGCGATAAACATACGTGTGCAGGTATCTTTTTTATAGAGTGATTTGTGTTCTTCAGGGTATATTCCCAGTAGGGGGATTGCAGGGTCATATGGAAGGTCAATTTTTAGAGCTTTTAGAAATCGCCACACTGCTTTCCACAGAGGTTGCACTAGTTTACACTCCCACCAACAGTGTAGAAGTGTTCCCTTTTCACCACACCCTCTCCAACAACTGTTATTTTTTGAGTTG
>NW_007075030.1:0-472 GCF_000164805.1 Carlito syrichta
TAGCTAATTATTAAATCAGCTAGTTAAATAGTTAGTTAAATATTGAATTCAGGTAGTTAACTCAGCTAGCTAACGAGTTAAGTCAGCCTGTAAAGTCAGCTAGCTAAGTAGTTAAGTCACCTAGCTAAGTCGACTAGTTAAGTCAGCTTTCTAATTTAGTAAGCTGGTTAAGACAGCTAGCTAGGTAGTCAGCTAACAGGCTGTCAGCAGGTTGAGTCAGGCAGTTAGCTTGTTAACTAATGGTTTAAGTCAGCTGATTGAGTCAGCTAACTAGCTACTTAGCAAATGGGTGAGTCACCTGCTTGAGTAGGCTAGATAGATAGATTACTAACGAGTTAAATCAGCTGGATAATTCAGCTAGCTAGCTAGTTAGCTAAAGAGTTAAGTCAGCTGTTGGAGTCAGCTAGCTAATTCGTTAGCTAATGAGTTAAGTCAGATGATTAAATCAGCTAGCTAGCACGTTAGTTAATGA
>NW_007075031.1:0-618 GCF_000164805.1 Carlito syrichta
CCCGGAAAGATGAAACCCGTCGTGATCAATTTCCCCGCTTTGCACCCCCACGGGTGAGCCAAGTGCACCGCAGACCCGGCCGTGCCTGCCCGCGCCTGTGCGGTCTCAGGAGGGACAAGGTCAAGGGCGGAGAGCCTCCAAGGCCCTGTCGGTCTGTCACGGTGGACCATTGGTTCCCCACAGGTTAGTTCCTGGGCTCAGAATCTCATCAGCTCACCTAAAAAGGATCGTTTTTTAGATTAAGAGAGCTGTTCTACCAGGTATCATAGTACCTTTGTGAGGTAAGTCCACTGTGACTTAGGAGTTGCTGCGCTTGTAGGAATGCCACTGCAGAATGAGAACCATCCAGGCCACAAAATATGCAAGACCAATTTTTCAAGTAACATAAAACCCCCAGCTAGTTAATGGCTCGAAGCAGCATTGAAGTTAATCAAAATGGGCAGATCTGGATTTGGAAAAAGCCCAGAAATTTAAGTTCAGTGTGCTAGCATTGTCGATTATTACGTATGCAATCCAGCAAATGTTTATTAAGGAACTCCGATGCACAAAAACACTGCCCTGGGGGATTGTAAGGGGTAAGAAGGTGTGTCTCCTTCTAGAGCTTGGCTGTCCTAATGA
>NW_007075032.1:0-505 GCF_000164805.1 Carlito syrichta
CACTCACCTCAGCCTCCCAAAGGCACAGGATTACAGGCTGAGCCACCGAGCCCGGCTTTGTTTTTTTGTTTTGTTTTGTTTTTTGTAGAGACGAGGGCTCACCAAGTTGCCCATCTGGTCTCGAACCTGCAGGCTCAGGCAATTCACTCGTCTCGGCCCCCCAAAGTGCTGGGATTACAGGCTGAACCACCGAGACCGGCCCTGTTTTTTCTTTGTTTTTTGAGTTGGAGTCTCATTCCGTAGGCTAGGCTGGAGTGCAGTGGGATGTTCACAACCACCCCAGTGTTGACCTGCTGGTCTCTGGTGATCCTTCCGCCTCAGCCTTCCAAGTAGCCGGAACTATAGGCATGCACTACTACGCCCAGCTAATTTTTTATTTATTGTAGAGACGAGGTCTCACCAAGTTTCCCTGACTGGTCTCAAACCTGTGGGCTCAGGCAATCCACTTGCCTCGGCCTCCCAAAGTGCTGGGATTACAGGTTGAGCTACGAAGCCCAGCCTTTTT
>NW_007075033.1:0-681 GCF_000164805.1 Carlito syrichta
AAGTAAGCCATGCCTGTCACAGTCACAAAGCCTTCAGCTTAGGTAGACAGAGATTCTTTTGGCTAAAATGAAAAAGGGAGGAGGGAATGGGGTCAAGAGCTCCCAAACACATCCTAGTGGTCTCTGGGTCCATGGCCCACCTTGATCCCTAATGTTCAGGTGGGCCTCCGTGGCCAGCTCCCAAAAACCACCTACCCTGATCCAGTCATGGAACAAAAGATGGGGCCAGAAAAGGATGAAGAAGAACTCCAAAGATATCAGTGATGAGTCCAGGGCTGTCCCAAACCCCCTCCTCCCCAGCAATACTCTGAACATCAGAACCACACAACTGGGGCACAACTGAGAGGGACAAACCCAGCTGGTGCCTGGGTGTTTGTTGCAATAGGAAAACTCAATTTCAGGATAGGCCTGGCTGGGGCACCCCCTGCAAACACATAGCTGGGGAAGAGACAACCCCACACCTCCTCACTGGAAGAGGTCTCCCTGACCATTCAAGAGAGGGAAGGGAGGACAGACTGCAGCCCCACCCACCTCCACTACCTATCCTCTTTCTCTGTCCTGGACACTAGGGAGACTGTGAAAATGGTGGAAGCTCTGCAGGAGACCAGTTTGGAGGAACAGTTACAGAGCCTGCCACAAAAAGGCAGGTGTTTTTTTTTCTTATTTTTAATTTTCTTTCAA
>NW_007075034.1:0-601 GCF_000164805.1 Carlito syrichta
ATCATTTGAAGTTTCTATGCATCTTTTCCATTCAGAAATTATGTGTTCACTACATATTTGTATCTATAGAAATAATCATCTTGAGATTGAATGCTGACATGTGCCCTTTTATAATTTACCTATGTTAATATTGTGCATATATCTTCCTGAAATTGTTGTCCCAATCAACATGAAATATTGGAGATGTAAATGTTGATGATATAGAAAAAAAAAAAAAAAAGCAAAAAAGAGAAAGAAAATCAATGGGTAGTGAAAATAATGCTATTTGTTTTCAAGGTCTAGTTCAAGTACCATCCTAACCCATAGTTCACACCTTATATTGTTGTGAGCTTCCATAATGCTTCTTTTCTGAACCTGAATATGTATGCATGCCCTCAGGATTAGAAGATGGCTTCTGTGTCTCTAGTTGTGCCCACTCTGCCAGAGGCAGAATAAAGTCTTAAGAGTCAACATTCCCAATAAAGTCTTAAGATTAACTCTGATTGTACCAACCACTGAATCAATAACCGTGGCCAGGGGAATGTGACACACTGTTTGATTTAGGCCTGGATCACACATTCCACTTTCTAAGAATAGGTGTGGACAGAAGTTGGAAAGGATA
>NW_007075035.1:0-470 GCF_000164805.1 Carlito syrichta
CCCCAGCATCGACTCACTGGGCTCAGGAGATCCTTCCAACCTCAGCCTTCCAAGTAGCTGGAACTACAGGCATGTGCTACCATGCCCAGTGAATTTTTTGATCTATTGTATAGATGAGTTCTCACCAAGTTGCCCAGGCTGTTCTCGAACCCGTGGGCTCAGGCAATCCCTCACCTCAGTCTCCCAAAGTGCTGGGATTACAGGCTTGAGCCACTGCGCCTGGCCTATTTTTTTTTTTTAAGCCAACTATTCTTGCTTGTCTGTGACACTGTCCCCAATTTCAGGTCCCAAAACCCTCAGGCTTTCTTCATTACGTTGTCTTCAACCAAACAGAAAGCTTATTTACTTCAGAATTTTCAAACTGCTGGCCTTCCAGATGTAGCCCAGAAATTTCTTTTTTGTTTTTTGGGGTTTTTGTTTTGTTTTTGTTTTTGTTTTTTTTGAGTTGGAGTCTCACTCTGTCACCCAGA
>NW_007075036.1:0-771 GCF_000164805.1 Carlito syrichta
TTTTTTTTTTTGAGTTGGAGTCTCACTCTGTCACCCAGACTGGAATGCAGTGGCCGGAGCTCCCGGCCAACTCAGCCTCAACCTGCTGGGCTCTGGCGATCCTTCCGCCTCAGCCTTCCAAGTAGCTGGAACCACAGGCGTGTGCTGCCATGCCGGGCTAATTTTTTGATTTATTGTAGAGATGAGGTCTCCCAAGTTGCCCAGGCGGGTCATGAACCCGTGGGCTCAGGCAATCCATTCACCTCAGCCTTCCAAAGTCCCGGGATTACAGGCTGAGCCACCAAGCCCGGCTTCTTTCTTTTTTATAATTAAGAATTTCTGACCCATTTACAATAAAATAACCAAGTGACGTGATAAAAGTGATAATATTTTCACATCTATCACTGTGAAAAGAACATGCTCTCCACATTTTGCCGATTAATAATGGCAACCATAATTGAGCGTAATAGAAGAATAGCTATCTATTGCTTTCATCCTGCGCTATAAATACGGGAGGAACCAAACTCCCCATGTATGCTTTTCCCAAGACAATAAAGAAGTCACATTTTTTTTCACATCGAGTTGTGGGGCAGTGGTGCGCATCAACCCAACACAGCTAAAAATTCGGCAGTTCTTTCCCAACGATCGCGAACTAAGCTCCGCCCGAGGCTGCCAGAGAGCAGACAAACGGCTCTCAACTAAACATCCACGACGCGGTGGCACTGAACCCGGTAACCGGTTCGTTGCCTTTGGAGCGCAACGATTTGTTGTTTATTTTCCTCGGACATATGG
>NW_007075036.1:2296-41319 GCF_000164805.1 Carlito syrichta
CGCGGGGTGCCGGCCGAGTGCCGTCGGAGGGAGGCCAGCGTGAAGCCCGCGCTGGGGGCGGTGGCCGGGGCATGCCCCCGCCTGCTTGTCCCGCCTGTGGCTCAGCTTGAGGCTGGCCAGGGACTTCGCCGTCTTACACAAGACGTCGATGTCGTAGAAGGCGGACGGGAGTGTGGTCGCCCTGTTTCTGGGTCCCGTAGCTGCAGGTGGGCAGCCGGGAGGAGCCCGCGGTTCGGTGCAGCCAGGCTTGAGCCACAACGGATAAGGAGTGAGGGGTGAGAGGCCGCAAGCTTGCCGGGGGCGAGGGGAGAGGGCGAGGGAGCGACGTGGACCAGCCGGAGAGTGCCCTGGAGCGCGGTGTGGGACGGAGGGGGAACCCATATGAATTTCTGTATTATCATTTCCAGGTGTGAGAAGAATGATTGGTGATTTGATGGACATTGCATAAAATACGTCGATCGCCTTTGGTAGGATGGACATCTGCACGATGTGAGTTCTTCCAGTCCTTGAGCATGGAAAATTTTTTCATTTATCTGTGTCTTCTTTGATGCACTTGAGCAGTGCTTTGCAATTTTCATTGCTAAGGTCTTTCACTTCTCTGTGTAAAAAGATACCAAGGTATTTCATTTTTTTGCGGCTATTCTAAATGAGTTTGTGCTTTTTATTTGGACCTCTATTTGTTGTTGGTGTCTAATAATGTGATTGTCTTTGCACGTTTATTTTTTACCCGGAAACTTTGCCGAAGTCTTTTATTGGTGTAAGGAGATTTTTGACAGATTCTATTGGATTGTTTTGTTTTGTTTTGTTTTGTTGAGTTGGAGTCTCACTCTGTCGCCCAGACTGGAGTGCAGTGGCTGCTCCCGGCCACCACAGCCTCGACCCGCTGGGCTCCGGCCATCCTTCCGCCTCCGCCTTCCAAGGAGCTGGAACTACAGGCATGCGCTACCACGCCCGGCTAATTTTTGATTTATTGTAGAGATGAGGTCTCGCCAAGTTGCCCGGGCAGGTCACAAACCCGCGGGCTCAGGGGGTCCACTCACCTCAGTCTCCCAAAGGCGAGGGATTACAGGCTGAGCCACCGAGTCCGGCTTTCTATTGGGTTTTTAAGGTCTAGGATCATATCGTCTGCAAAGAGGGATAACTTAACTTCCTCTTTTCCTATTTGGATCCCTAAATTTACTTCTCTTGTCTGATTGCTTTAATTAGGACTTTCAACACCATGTTGAACGGAGGAGTGAGAGTGGGGAGCCTTGTTCGGGTTTTCAGAGGAATTGGTTTCAATTTCTGTCCTTTTAGCAGTATATTGAACGTAGGTTTATCATAGATGGCGCTTACTATTTTGGGCTATGTTCTGTCTATGCCTAAGTGTTCAAGGATTTTTATCAAGAGGAGATGTTGAATTTCGTCAAAAGTTTTTTTCTGTATTTAATGATATGTTCATATGGTTCTTCTTTTTGAACCAGCCCTGTATCCTGGAGGAACCCTTGTTATGGTGGATTATTTTTAAGATGTGTTGGATTCGATTTGCTGGCTTCTTGTTGAGAATTTTGCATCTGTGTTCATCAGGTCAGAGTGCTATTGTCCTGGAGTTCTCTTTCTTTGTTTGATCATTACCATGTTTGGGTAACTATGTGATGTTAGCTTTATAAAATGATTTGGAGATAAGTCTGTTTGTCCTAATTGAATGGAGTACTTTCAATAGGATTGGTATCAGCCTCTCCTGTGTGTTTTGTAGAATTCCATGGGAAAGCCATGTGATCCAAGGCATTGTTTTGGTAGGTAATTTTCTTATGACAGAGTCAACTTCCTGAGTTGTTATTGGTCTATTTAGGGTCTCAATTTCTTCTTGTTTCAACCTTGGGAGGTTATGAAAACTATATAAATTTAAATCAGCAAAGGTGTACCATTTGTCCCTGAGAAACCAGGCACAAGCTCGCAGGTGTCCTCTTCCAGTGGAATCTCATGTACATGTTTAGCTCCCTTAGCAGTGAAGTATGGTGACATGTGTGAAGGATCTTCTACCAGGGAAGCTCTCCTGAGTCTCAGTGTCCAGCATTGTTTACTGGTTTCCATCAGAGAGGTGCATAGTACCTGTGTAATTGACCTGCAATGTTCAAACACCAGCCCTCCAGAGCAAAATCTTGTGTTCTCCAAAAATTGTTACATAATTAACTAGTACAGTGAGTACCCAGGCTTTGAGTCATATACACACTCACGGATACAAATACAGAAACATACTAAGTAATACTACTCATAATACTACTTATAATTGGTTCATAAGAGGAGACTTTGGGAATAACTGATATTGTTATGGCTTGGTGTTTTTGTTTCACAGACGTGTACCTGCAGGAGAAAAGCTCCCTGAGTTGAATATGTTAAATAATGTATAGGATTACACACATAAACTATACCTTAATAAAGTGGTTAAGATAAAACAAACATTAAGAGGTGTATGCCAAGGAATCAGATCACGTCCCAAGGAGTTTACATGGGCCATTCCTGATTGAAGACTGTTTGGGTAATGTGAAGCGTTTGCACAACCCAGGCCTGCACAGTTAACGCTTTCCTGTGTATGAGTCTAGGTGAGATGGCTGGCAGCAGGGTATTAAAACAAAAGATGTGGTTCGGAGACAAGGTAGAGAGAAGAGATAGCCAAGATCAGATGTGTCCACAGGGGACGACGTGGGTGAGAGGTGAGGCTGAGAGCTTGTGGAGGGAGAAGGGTGCAGACTAGAGGCTGGAAGTAAGCCAATGGAATGGGATTCACCCTGAGCCAAGGAGATGGTGCCATGAAGGGTAGTGTGGGTCAGTGGCCATGCCCAGTCAGGTTGTGTCTTCATTAAAACAGGGGTGCTATCGAACGTAGACATGCCCAAAGGAGCAGGTACAGAGATGAGGTGTAACTCACCTTCTTCCTCGGTTTGCATCCACATACCTCAAAGATAAGATTAAGTGCTTTTCCCACTCTTGACAAAAACGACTGAATCTCAGTGTAAGGAAGGTGATTGGGAGTGTCCTCAGGAAAGGAAACACTGAGCCCGACAGCAAGCCTCCTGCCCTCACACAGGCCTGTCTCTCTCCTGTCCCCACAGCTTGTGGATTCTCTCATCTTGTAGTAGAAGCTGCAAACCCATCATAAGGTTTCCAAATGCATTTATCTGAGTCTAATAAGAATCTGGCATTTACAAACAGATTTTCAACCTATGTGTCATTAATGTGTCCGTGAAGATTTAGGGTAATTAAAGAATAAATTAAAATAAGACTTTAAAAAAATAGAAAATTCAACAGAGCTACATGTTATCTTTTATAATAACAGATTCATCAAACCCTTACCTAGATTATCTAAAGGAAAAGCAGGGACTACTCAGATACATTATATCATAAATTAATGAGAAAGCATTACAATCAATGCCACTTACATTCAAAAGAAGTCTCAGAAGAGCACTGTGACATTGTTCAAATTTGACTCAAGCTGCCCAGGTAGCTATGACTTTCTTAGTCTGAGCACCTAATATGTTGACTGAAAACACAGAAGCAGATGTTCATAAATTCTGAACACCATATTAAGATTCACAAACAATTTGTTTTTGTCAAATTTGTGAATCCCCTTGACCCATCTTTGAAGTTAGGTTAAGACAAATACAAGGAGATTTCTCTCCAAAACTTGCAACCCGATAAAAAGGAAAAACCAGTCAGGAATATTGAGATTATATTATTAACTCTCTCTGTGATAAAGGTGATTTCCAGAATAGAACCGAAGTGTGACAGCGTCGTGGTGTCTAATTCTTACCCACAGTGAGAACTGGACAACAATCACTGGCAGGGCAAGCTCCTACACGGGGATACACCCGAGTCTACACAGCTGTGCATGTGGTCTCTGCAGGTTCTGTGGTGGCCAGGACCAGCTCCTTTCTGAGCCTCAGTAGCAGGAAAAGCTCTGCTCTTTCTTTGGGGAGGAGAGGATGCATAGTTGGCAAAGAACAACCCTACTCTACTCAATTTCTCAGTATATGTTTTAGTTTTTTGTCTTTTTTTAAGAAAGCAGGACTTATTGAGAGGACAGAAAAGCTCCCACAGTGGAAGGGGACACAAAAGAGTTGCCCCAATTTCTCAGTATATGAATACCAAAAAAATAATATGAGAAACATGTGGTTTCACTCTAGATTTAACACTTTCTCATGAGAAAGGCAGTTCTGTGCTAAGACCCTTCTCAGAATTAGGCCATGATGCATTTAAGATGAATGTGGGCACAACTATTATTTCAGAGTACAAGTTTGCATCTACATGCCATCTGAGAGGATCAAGTAAATATGTTTTCATGTATAAAAATCCATAAAGTTTACTTACCCTGAGGATGCACCTCCTACCTTTCCAACAACAAAGAGCCTCATGGACCAGGCACCCGAGCTCCTCTCTGACATTGATCCTCTGGTTTGTGACAAAGACACACATCCTGGGAGCTACCCCCAGACAATGACTGAATAAGTTAATATAACTAAGACATAGACACTGCTGGCATACACGTGGTATTCTTGATGGGCAAATGCAGCTCAGGGAGACTCTGATGGACATGCCAGACTTATCTTGGACCACTGGGTAGATGGGAAGCATCAACAGCCTCCCCATCTTCTCCTTCCTGATTTTCAGAGTTAGATTCTGGGTTGACAGTGTCCTCACTCAGCCTTCTGTGCAATTTTCTGCCTCCATTAGTGACACCTGACTTAGCAACATATGAGAATGTTTCCTCCTATAATAACAGACTTTTCTAATCTGGTGGTAGGCACAGAATCATAAACATAGAGATGTCCCAGGAGAAACAGATGCCAAGGAAGCCACAGCACTGACAAGAAAGCAGCCCTCAACCTCTGTCTGCACCCACCTTAGGGGCTGCCACTTCTTCTGTGGATCCTGAGTGCCTCCTGCTTACTAGCCCCTACTTTCTCCGTGAGAGAAGGTTTGTGTTTGGATTCACAATGACATCTCACTGTGTCCCTTGCATAGTAATATATGGCCATGTCCTCAGCTTTCAGATTCTTCATCTGCAGATAGAACATGTTCTTGGCATTGTCTCTGGAGATGATGAATCGACCCTTCACAGAGTTTGTGTAGTATGTGCTCCTCCCATCAGAGTAAATTTGTCCAGCCCACTCCATCTCCTTACCTGTTGCCTGATGGACCCAGTTAATCTAGTAGTTGCTTAAGTTAAATACAGAGGCTGAACTGGAGAGCCTCAGGGACACCCCAGGATGGACCAAGCCTTTGCCCGACTCCACTAGCTGCACCTCACATTGGCCACCTGCAAACACACAGATGTCCTGGTCAGAAACTGTCACACATATCCATTGTTTCTCTCAATTGCATCCCCAAGACACTCAATATCGCTAGTTCTCCATGAATCACCTTTGAAAACGGCAACAAGGCAAACCCAACTGAGCCAAAACTCCATGGTGAGTTGTCTTTGTTCAGAACTGATCACCAGCTAAGAAGACCTAAGAGTCCCAGTCCTAGTGCTCCTCATCCCGAGCTGCATGGTCAAGGCTGAGCTGGTTTTTGTCCTCAGAGCAAGGGCCCTATTTCCATTTCTTCTGGTATATAGCAAGCTCTGGGGTGGGATGCCTCAGACAGGCAAGGAAGGGCCCAGAGCAGATGGGAGGATCTTGGAGGAGCTTAGTGACAATGGCAGTATTGGGGAAAATTATGAGATTTTGTTTCAATGAACACAGCACCCATTTTTAAAAATTGTATTTTATTTAAACAGTTTTAATGAGATACAATGGATCTATGAAATACTGCATATATTTAATGTAAACTTAGCACCAATCATCTTTATTTTTGCATAGGAAGAGAGAAAGCATGGTGGGTGGTATCAATGATATTTCCATGTCGAAGTGTAAAATCACAAGCAGATTCATGTGCGCATTGTGAAAGGTTCCTAGAGCTGACACCTGGCCAGAGTAAGCTTGGGTATACTGGCCTGTGCTCCTCACCATTTCACCCAGCCGGTCCCTGAACCAGCATGACATACAGTAGGACATGCTTTGTGAGGTTTGCAGAACCCCTTCCGTAGTGATAACCTGGCATAATTTCTGTGCACTCTCATGTTTCCACAACAAATATAAAGAGAAGCAGACTTATTTTGCAGTTGTATTTTTATGGCTATTGGACTCTTCACATGTTATTCTCTTTCTCCTCATCAGTTCTTCCCTCATGCTGCCTGTTCATTTGTAACAGGCTTAATGCGGCACTACGGTTGGCTTCTAGTAAGGCTCACATAATTAAAGGGTACAATGTGGAAAGTACCACATTTGCACTCACCTGTTCATTCATCACAGCAATCATGATCATTAATAAATGAGTCCCCCTTCAATGTTTTCTTTTGTTCTTCTGTGATTCCCTCCCCCGGTCTGTCCCTTTCGGATGCATCCCCAGTCCTGGATGAAAAGGCTTCAACAGCAATAGGAAGGTTCTGAGTCAGCTGCTCATCTCTGTCACATCAAGTTTGTTGCCATTTTCTCAAATTTTAACAGTGACACATATAGCACCCATTTCATTGGTGTGGCTTCTCACTCAGCATAATTGCGTGAGAATCAGCCATGTTGTTGTATATGAAGAAGGCATCGATTCTCATAATGGCTAGTATTGCCATCAATGAGCATAACATCATTTGCTTATCAATTCAGCTGCTTTAATTTTGTATCCTTTCCATTTTCAGAGTATTACAAAGAAAGCATTTGCTCAGGTTGACAATGTAGATATTTCATAGCAATTTGCTGTTATTCTTACAATATCTATGAACAAACTGTAGCTTACTAAGATTTCCTCACCACATCAGATAATTAATGTACTAAGACAAAGAAAAGCCCTAAAATCTGGAGTGAGACAAAGTCGGGAGAAACAGGCGCAGAATAGAATTGCATCTTGGGCAGAGGCCACCCAGTGTCATGTGAGCTGGTAGATGATGAAATTAGACACGTCGTTGCACGTCTTGGAGTAGAATTTGAATGCAGTTGAGTTGAAATTCTCAGAAGACATATAGTTTGGGGATACCTGCTGTCTGTAAGGCCTTTTCTTCCAGGATTGGGGACTTATCTCGAAAGCCTCCACCTTTTATTCCCCCAGATGGTTCTGTCTAGGTAAGAGGAAAAACAACTTTGGCCAAATACCATCCAAAAACATCCTGCCCTGCAACCACCAAATCACCAAAGAATTCATCTGTAGGGGTAAAAACCACAGTTGCCCCTGTGTTAACAGCACTGGAAGAACCCATAGGAACTGGAGGGGAACAGAGGAAATCACCAAAGCTTTGAACAGACACACTCTCCTCTCTTCCCTCAGGAATACTGCCTTATCCTGTGGGAAAAGGCAGCAAAGGGGAAATTGAGGACATTGGTGAAAAGCCATATTTGATGTGGGAAGACATGTGGTAAAATAAACATTCCAACTCCAGAAATGGAAATTAACACATGGATGACTATCACCTCTGCAGGAGGGACAGGGACACTTGAAAGGACACATTCAGACTCAGGGTGGTGACACCTGGTTGGAGTGCAGCATCGTCACCGGACAGAGAACGCCCCTTCGGTGTAATCCCTTCCACCTCAATGACAATTATGAGGTATATGTGGCACTAGGATGGATACACCTGGAAGAGCTGAAAGACACGGGTTATCTCTGGGATTGCACAAGATGAAGGTCCAAAGCCAAGCAGAAAAAAATAGGAAGTCACTGGAGGAATCCTAACTGCCTGGTGTCTATAGAGAAAACACGCTTCAGTTTCAGCAGCCACTGCAACAATTATTTTCAAATGTAGATGCAGCTAGATTCATACCTACTTGCACAATAAGGGCCTAGAATACATGGGATGTGATCATTTACAGAAGAAAAAGAAAGCACAAAATAAAATAGATACATAAAATTACCTGGTTAGATAGATAATGTAAAATAAGGGCATTTGTGTAAGCACAAATTTTCAAATAATTTGGATAGGTACATTAAAACATGCTTGATTACGTAGTAATGTATGTGCAACTCCATGAGAAATTGTCAGCATGGGTTTAAAGAGAGATGTGCCACTTTTACATTCTCACCAGCAACAAGTGAGAGTTCCTGTCTCTCCACATCCTCTTTGCCATTGGTGTTGTGAATACTGTATGTTATACTCATTTCAGTAAGTTAGTAGTAGTAACTCATTGTTTATATGTACATTTTCCTAATGAAAAATCAATTTGATTTTTTTTATACTTATTTTCTATGGGGTTTCTGTTCAGGTCTTTTCCTATTACTTAATTGAATTGCATGTTTTTTATTATTCAGTTGTAATTTAGTTCAAATATTCATAATAAAATTAATTTGCCATATATGTGATATGCAAGCATAGTCTCCAATCTATGTCCATGACTCAATTTTTCCGAACTCATATATTTATATTTATATTTATTTATTTTCAAAAGTTGAAACTCATTACATCACTAATGCTCTCTTCACAGCTATTATTTTCACCTGGTATATAATGAATGACTGTCAGGTAATAAATGACAAGACACACTTAAAGTCAACTATCACAGATGGAAGAAACAGAACAGGTATCAATATCAGTAGGAGACTCAGGTATGTCAGGGAAGGTGGAATTATAAAACACTGAATTTCATACAACTGTAACTTGCTGGGTCTGATGGCTCATGTCTGTAATCCCAGCACTGTGGAAGGCAGAGTCAGGAGAATCATTTGAACCCAGGAATTTGAAAGCAACCTGAGCAACATAGTGAGATCCTATCTCTATAAAATAAGATGAAATACAAATTAATCAAATAGAATAACTACAAATAGAATAACTACATAGTATGGTAATCAAACAGAATAACTACAAGTAGAATAACTACATAGTATGGTAAGAGATTTAATGAATAACGTAAACAGTATGAAAGAACAGATGACAAGGTAAGTAGAGATGTGAATTCTAAAAAAAAATACTAGATATAAAAGATGCTATAACATAAATAAAATTTGCCTTCAAATGGGCTTATTTGTAGACTGGATACAGCTGAGAAAAGAATATGTGAACTTAATAATATCTCAATAGAAATCTTCAAAACTAAAAATCATAAGAAAAAAGATGAAATTACAAACAAATCTACACATGCAAAAACACAAACCCACAAATAGAACACTATCTCCAAGAGTTGTGAGACAATTTAGAAAGGTGTAACCAACACATAGTGCAAATACCAGAAATGAAAGAGATACACACCAAAAAGAAATATGTGGCACAATAATTGCTAACAATTTCACTAAATATTGTAAAGCACTAAAATACTGATCCAGGAATTTCAGAGACTACCAAGAAAGATAAATATCATACCAAAGCATATCATTTTAACAACTAAAAAAAAGAGAGAGAGAAAATAACACAAAAAACTCTAGTAGAAATAAATATTATCTGTTGAAAAACAAAGATAATTGTATTAAACTTTCCCTCAGAAAGCATACAAGAAAAAAGAACAACGGAAATATATAGTAGAATTTGGTACACTGAAAAACTATGGATAATGGATAAAGATGTTCACAGGCAAAAAAAGATTAAAGAAATTTGTTTCCAGTAGATCTTCTTGCAAGAAATGTTAAAATAAACTTTTTAGAGAGAAGGACCATTGTAAACAGGTTAGAATCAAAACCATATAAAACAAAAAGATCTCAAATAATTAAGTAAAGTTTAAAACAAAATACTTTCCTCATTCTTAATTTTAAAAAATCAAGTTCCTCAGATAGTTGGAGCAAAAGACAAACAGATGCCCATTTGTGTGTGTGTGTGTGTGTGTGTGTGTGTGTGTGTGTGTGTGATTAATGATTGAAGTAATATGGGGACTGGTAGGATGAAATAGTATTTTGCAAATTCAAGTCGCTGGCAATCTTCATAAAGTTGTATAATGCTATTTGAAAATGAACTATATTATTTGTAAATGAATTTTGCAAACTCTAGGGCAAACATCCCCCAAATTAAGAAAATTGTATAACAGAAATGTTAAAAAGAAGATTAAATTAAACAATATATAATGATCAAATTAAAACACAAAAAGTAAAAAAAATAAATAACAAAAATAGGAAGAAAAATAAATACCAACTGGGCTCGGTGGCTCAGCCTGTAATCCCGTGCCTTTAGGAGGCTGAGATGAGTGGATTGCCTGAGCCCGCGGGTTCATGGCCCGCCTGGGCAACTTGACGAGACCTCATCTCTACAATAAAACAACAATTAGCAGGGCGTGGTAGCGCGTGCCTGTAGTTCCAGCTACTGGGAAGGCTGAGGCGAAAGGATCACCGGAGCCCAGCAGGTCGAGGCTGTGGTGGCCGGGAGCAGCCACTGCACTCCAGTCTGGGTGACAGAGTGAGACTCCAACTCAAAAAAAAAGAAAGAAAAAGAAATACCCACAAAAAAGTAACATATAGGTTATATGTTAAGTCAACTATATTAATACTGATTTTACATATCAATTATCTAAATGCACCATTAAATAAAAAGATTGTCAGTGTGAATACAAAACACAAGATCAGCCATATGTTTTCTAAAAGAAATCCATTTTAGATTCTAAATCCATCTAAAGTACTGTGAAGTGTATAATGTTGTCCTTTTTTATGACTGTGACACTCTTTCCCAAGTATATGTATCACATTTTTCTTACAGTCCATTTTAAGGATCAGCTGTGGTGGGACATTGACAGGGGAGGGAGGGGCACATAACATCACCAAGCACACCCGATCCTAAACCAGGGGCAATGAGGACCCGTGGAAGGCCTGACTCTCACCTGCACATAGGACAATTACTGAATCCTGACTTGCACCTCACATATTTAACAACAAAAATAAAATAAAATAAAAAATAAACCCATTTTAAATTTAATGATACAAATACATAAGAAAAAAGAGTGGGGAAATATATACCATGTTAATGCTATTCAGAATAAAACAGGAATAGCTATATTTTATTCACAAAGAATTGCCTTCAGAACAAAATGTTATCAACAATAAATAAGGGAATTACATAATGATAAAAGAGTCAGTTCTCCAAGAAAACAACCACTACTTACCTTTTGTGCACCTATTAGTAAAGCATCAGCATGTATGATATGTCTTTCACGGAACTACAAGGAGAACTCAGTAAGTCCATTATTACAGCTGGATACTTCAACACCCTGCTGTCAGAAATGGATGTACTTGGCAGGCAATCATCTGGATATACTTGACATCCACAGGCTACTTCGTCCAACAGCAGCATGCACATTATTTTCAGCTCAATGAACAATCAGAAAGTTATACCATAATCTGGGCCATAAACAAACATCTTGAAATTTCTTCTCTCAGGTCATAGATTAGAAATCATTAACAGAGGGATAGCTGAAAAGTTTTAATATACTTAGAGATTAAGCAACACACTTTAAAATAATTTATACAATACATAAAGGAGAAACCTCAAGAATCACAAGAAAATATTAACAACTAAATAGAAAAAGACATCAAATTCTGTGATTGTAGCAAAAGTTGTGCTTAGAGGAAAATTTTAACACTGAATACATATATGAGCAAAAAAGATCTAAAATCAGTAATTTAAATTTATACTTAAGAGTAAAGAAAATAAAGAACTGAAATCTAAGTAAGAAAAATAATAAAAATAAATAAAGAAAATTTAAAATAGTAAATTCGTCCTAAGCACAACAAAACCAAATGAGTTTACTTGAGACCAATAAAAAAGAGAAGACTATAGTTAGGCAAAGAAAGAGAAAAAGAAAGAAAGAAGAAAAAGAAAGAAAGAAAGGAGGGAAGGGAAGGAAAGAAGGAAGGAGGAAGACACTGTGTAAATGTCAGAATTAAGAGGAGAAATGACTTCCAATTTCATGACTATTAAAGGACAGGGAAAAGTTACAATGAAAAATATCTATGCCCACAACTTGATAATATGGATGAAATGAAAACTTACATTTCTTTTTTTTTTTTAACTTTTAAACTTTTTTTTAATTTTAAAATTGTGGGGTACAATTCAGGGTTGGGTATACAAATATTCACTGTGCAGGTACATTTGTTGATGAGGTGTGCCCCCCTTTCCCAAGGCAGATTTTGATGACTGTGAATCCCACCTCCCTGCACCTCTTTCCCACCCCACCCCACCCCCGCAGTTTCCTGCCATTGTCAGTCCTTTTCTTATAGTATTACAATAGTTGTTCAAGGTCTGCTTATGAGTAAGAACATATGATACTCAGTTCCTGGCTCCTGTGAAAGATCACTCGGTATTATAGACTCTAATTACATCCAGGTTGCTGCAAAGTTCATGATTTTGTTCTTCTTTATGGCTGCGTAAAGAAGGCTGAACATTTTTTCATGTATTTGTTGGCTGCTCCTATGTCTTCTTTTGAGAACTATCCATATCTTTTGCCTACTTTTTAATGGGGGCTGTTTGTCTTTTCTTTTCAGCACATTTGAGTTTCTTGTAGATATTAGATGTTAGACCTTGTCAGACATGGAATAGGCAAATATTTTTTCCCAGTCTGTGGGCTGTCTCCCTGCTCTCTTGATGATTTCTTTGGCTTTGCAGAAGCTTGTCAGTTTGATGAGGACCCACTTGTCTATGTTATCTCTCATGGCCTGGGCACTTCAGGTTTTGATCAGGAATTGGTTGCCAGTTCCAACTTCCATAAGGATGTCTCCTGCATTTTCTAAGATTCTTTTGGTATGAGGTTTTATGTTTAAGTCTCTGATCCATTTAGAGGTAATTGTTGTGTATGGGGATAGATAGGGGTCCTGTTTCAATCTTCTGCATGTGGTCAGCTAGTTTTCCCAGAACCATTTATTGAATAGGTTCTCCTCTCCCCAATGGTTGTGGTGAAGGCTTTGTCAAAGATGAGTTTGTTGAGAAATTGAGGTTTTGCTTCCAGAATCTCTATACTGTTTCATTGGTTTTTATGCCTGTTCGTGTACCAATACCAGGCGGTTTTGATTATTGTGGCTTTATAATAAAGTTTTAAATCTGGGTGTATAACACCTCCTGCTTTCCCTTTGCTGAGGTTTGTTTTGGCTATTTGTGGTCATTTATGATGCCGTATGAATTCCTGTATTGTTGTTTCTAGGTCTACGAAGAATGTTGCTGGTAATTTGATGGGTATTGTGTTAAATCTGTAGCTTGCCTTAGATAGAATGGACATCTTAACAATGTTGATTCTTCCATTCCATGGGCAGGGAATATTTTACAACTTGTTCATGTCATCTTTGATTTCTTTGCATGGTTTTTGTAGTTTTCATTGTAAAGGCTTTTCATATCTCTGGTTAGGAAGATGTCAAGGTTTTTCATTTATTTGTGTGGCTATTGTGAATGGAATTGTGCTTTTTATTTAGGTTTATGTTCATTTATTATTGGTGTATAGAAATTTAATTGCCTTTTGCACATTTATTTTATACGCTGAGACTTTGCCAAAGTGCCTTTTCAGTGTAAGGAGAATTTTGACAGATTCTCTCAGGTTTTCAAGGTACACAATCATGTCATCTGCAAAGAGAGATGACTCAACTACCTCTTTTCTTATTTGGATACCCCTGATTGCCTTCTCTTCTCTGACTGTTCTAGCTAGGATTTTCAAAACTATGTGGAACAGGAGGGGTGAGAGTGGGCATCCTTGTCTTTTTCCAGTTTTCAGGGGGAATGGTTCCACTTTCTGTCTGTTTAGCAGTATGCTGGCAGTGGGTTTCTCGTAGATGGCTCTTACTATTTTGAGGTATGATCCATCTATGCCCAGAGGTTTGAAGGTTTTTATCAGGAAGGGGTGCTGGATTTTTATCAAAAGCTTTTTCTGCATCTCATGATATAAACATGTGGCTTTTGTTTTTATGTCTGTTGATGTGTTTAATTATGTTTATGGTCTTACAAATGTTGATGCAGTATTGCATCTCGGTGATGAAGCCTACTTGGTCATGATGGATGATTTTGGGGATGTGTTGTTAAATCCAGTTTGCTAGGATCTTGTTGAGAATTTTAGCAACCATATTCATCAAGGATATTGGCCTGTAGTTCTCAGTTTTGTTGGATGTTTACCTGGCTTGGGTATCATTGTGATGTTAGCTTCATAAAATAGTTTGGGGAGAGTTCCATCTTTTTCAATCACCTGAAATACTTTCAATAGGATTGTTTTCAGTTCCTCCTTGTATGTTTTGTATAATACTTTTGGAAAGCCATCTCTTCCAGGCCTTTTGGGGGGTAGGCAGTTTTCTTATGGCACAATTTCCTGGATTGTTATTGATCTATTTAGTGTCGGAGACCCACTCCGACCTTGGAGGGAAGGGTTAGGACCCGCACCGGAGAATCTGGACAGCGAGAAGAGACCACTCGGAGGCAGTTCTTCTGGGAACAGTCTGATCAGGACTGAAGCCAAATTTTATTTGGACTCCTTCCAACTTATATACCATTTTCTATACCCTCCAGCAGTGTGATAATCACTTGCTGGGGACGTACAAGTTCCGTGCTTTACAAACTATGCATCACAAGACCATCACGAGATTTGCAAGTTCCAAGCAAACAATTCGAATTCCATGATGCCTGTCGTGCTTCACAAAAACCCACATTAAGGTCACAGGTGCACAATCTCAATACAGATCGTTCAAAGTGTTTTCCATAATGTTCAATGAATCATTCATATTATACTCTTTGTTCTAAACCCTGATTAATCCAAAAACTTTCTAAGTTAACTCTAAGTTTACTGACTCCTAATATTTTTAACAATTAATATTATCAACTTAACACTATACTATAACCTATAAGTTTACTTAAATGACTTAGCTGTTAGTTATACTATTATCCTATTACGATTTAACGTAATGCCTTATAACTCAGTTAAAACTTATTCTTAAACTACCAAACTTTACTATAATTCATATGAGTTTCATATGTCTAAACTTTAATTTTTATATGATCTAGTGATTGGACTTTAATACTATGCTATATCTTATTAAGCTAATACTTTATCATTAATTCTTTTATAAATTTTATAGTAACTATTATATTTGAATAATGTAGCAAAAGGAAACAAAACAGCAAGCATAAATTTACGCAACTATGAGTGTATATGTATATATTTTATCCTAACAAGTCTACTCTAAAAATCAAATAGTAGCTGTCACACTCTTGAACAAGGATAATTTAGTTTCTAATCTTAGCCCTAGGGGAAACTGCTTTCGGGAATAAGAGCTGACTACTCAGTCTACCAGGAAATAGAAGTTAAAAAATATCTAGAAAGAAGTAAAACTTAGAAAGACAGAGAAAAATAATTCTGCTGTGCATTCTCCATCAGGCATATTGATATTTACTTATAAGTTTTACTGCCATGTATGCACACTGGTCACTAATCACACGCCAATATTATAGGTATAAGTGATATCCTATGTCAGAGGCGATCTTCCAGATAGGCCTTTACAGACCTCAGCCATGTAGCTACAGATGTTGGCTCCCAACAATTTAGGGTCTCAATTTCTCCTTGTTTCAACCTAGGGAGGTTGTGCAATGTTAGAAAGTCCTCCATTTCCTTTAAATTTGCAAGTCTGTTTCCATACGAGTGTACATAGTAGTCTTTGATAATCTTTTGTATTTCTTCAGGGTCAGATGTGACTTTATCTTTTGTGTTTCTGATTGTGTTTTTCTCTCTTTTTCTTGTTCAGTCTAGCTAGAGGAACATCAATCTTGTTTAACCTTTCAAAGAACCAGCTTTTTGCTCTCATTGATTTCTTGTATTATCTTTTTGTCTTCTATGTCTTGGATTTGGGCTTTTATTTTGGTGACCTGGATTCTTCTGCTGAAGTTAGGGTTTTGATGGTCTTGCTTTTCCAGCTTCCTCAGGTGGTTTGTTAGGCTGTTAACTTGTGATCTTTCCATTTTCTTCATGTGCGTTTGTAGAGAGAAGAATTCCCCTCCTACTACTGCTTTCATGGCATCCAGGGATTTTGGTAAGATGTTTATTCATTTTCATTTGTTTCCAGGTACCTTTTAATCTCTGTTTTGATTTCCATGTTGACCCAGGATTTGCTTAGTATCATGCTATTTAGTGTCCAGGTCTTTGAGGGTTTGGGGGGAACTTGGTTGGTCTTGATATTTATTTTTATTCCACTATAGTCTGAGAAGGTGCATGGCAAAATTTCAATCTTATGAAATTTGTTTATGCTTGACTTATGTCCAAGGATGTGGTTGATCTTGGAGTATATTCCATGTGGTGATGAATAGAATGTATATTCCGTGGTCGTTAGTTGGGGTGTTCTGTAGATATCAGTTAAATCCATTTTGTCAAGGATCACATTGAGGTTCTGGATCTCCTTGCTTATTTTTGTCCAAATGATCTGTCTAGGGTTGTTAGTGGGGTATTAAAGTCCCTGGCTATGATAGTGCTAGAGTCAATATCTTTTTATTGTTTGCCTAGAAACTGCTTTATAAAAGTTGGTGTTCCTATGTTGGGTGCATATATGTTTAGGATGGATGTTTCCTGTTGATGGTATGGAACCTTTTATCGTTATGTAGTGACCTTTTGTATCTTTTTAAATTTTTGATAACTTAGAGGGTATTTTGTCTGAAATGAAGAACGCAACTGCTGGCTTTCTTTTGTGTTCCATCTGCCTGAAATTTTGCTTCCCATCCTCTTACTTTGAGTCTATGAGTGTCCTTTCTGGTGAAATAAGTCTCTTGGAGACAATATATTGTTACCTCATGATATTTTATCCATTTTGTCATTCTGTGTCTTTTCAGTGCTGCATTTAGTCCATTCACATTCAGGCTAATTATTGAAATGTGAGAGTTTATCCCTGTCGTGAGGTTCTTATAGAGTTTGCTGTTGTTGTTGCTGTTTATTTGTTTGTTTTCTTTCTTTCGATTTTTTGGTTGATTCATGTGTGTTTTCAATCTTTTTCCTATATTCTGTGAAGGGTGTTGTTGTTCTTTTTTTCCTTTCTTCTGTGTTTAATACTTTCCTCAGTGTTTCTTGTAGAGGTGGACTGGAGGCAGCATAAGTTCTTAGAGATTGAATGTCTGGGAAAGATTTTAATTCTCCCTCAATGATGAAGCTTAGCTTAGCCAGGTAGGATATTCTTCATTGGAATTGTTTATCTTTGAGAACTTTGCAGTTTGGGCTCCAAGCTCTCCTGAAGTGTTTCTGCAAATAAATCTGCTGCTATTTGAATTGGTCTGTTACCCTTAGGATTTTTTCTTTTATACCTACTTTGTTCAGGCGAATTATTATGTGTCTGGGAGTTGGTCTTCTACTTTGTTGTCTTGTAGGGGTTCTTGGAATCTCTTCTGTTTGAATTTTCGCATCACTGATGAGATGAAGGATGTTTTCTTGAATAATTTCATGGAATGTTTGTTCCAGTGTGGTCTCTGTCTCTCTTTCTGCCTCAGGAAGGCCAATTACTCTTAGGTTCAGTCTCTTGAAGCAATCATTCATCTCTTGAAGGTTTTGTTCTATCTTTTTAAGCTTTTTTTCTATGTTTTTGACATCTTGGGTTAGTTCTATATTTTGGTCTTCAAGCTCTGAGATTCTTTCTTCTGCTTGGCTAATTCTGCTTCCCATGCTTACTAGTTTGTTGTTTATTTCAATCACAATATTCTTTACTGCTGTTATCTCAGTTATCAACTCCTTCCTATTGTCCCCTTTTCTCTCCTCAATTCTTTTTATTCTCTCTATTAATGTCTTAATGTCTGGGTTTGTGGTATGTGACCAGTCATTCTGGGGGCTCTTTTTGTTTGCATGCCGATGTCTGTTTTCTCAATGTCTCACCTCCCAGAGTTCTGTGTGAGACCCATACTCTTCTTTTGGTTTTTCTTCATTTGTGTTGATTCCCCCCAACTTTTTTTTCCTCTTCTTTAATTCTGTTGTTCAAGGATGGCAGGGTTGCTTTTACTTCTGTTTGTTCAATCGCTTATACTTCCTTATGTGAATCCTCTAGCTTTGTTCAATTCTGCAGCTGGACTGTTAGTTGAGGGCTGTACTTTTTGAGATTTAATTGAGGAGGTAGCTGTGATTCAAAATCTATCTGCAGATCGAAGTATCCACCAACAGGTGTACGGTTTCCCTGGAACCCACTTGCTACTGCCTTGCAATCTATCCATGCACTTGGGGTATATGTTTGCTTCCTTAAAGCAAAATGATGTAAAAAAAGGAAAAGAATGGAAAAGAGAAGGGGAAGAGGAAGGTGGAGTGAGAGAAGGGTACGAGGGAAAACAGACAAATGTACCAACTAACAAATGAAATGAAACACAAAGACAGAAAAGAGAAACAAAAACTAAAACATACGGACAATCTTGCAAAGACACAAGCCAACCAACCTTCCTAATGATGTACTATTCCCCTACACAAACAGGAAGTCTAAAGGAAGAAAAACAATCTGTGAAATAAAAGAAACAGAGTAAAGACAAAAAAATTATCAATAACAGTAAGAAGAGAGAGAAAAGAGGGGGGAAAACAAGTAAAACAAACAGAGAATTAAAATAAAATAAAAACAAGAAACCAGGTTCACTCTGTGATCATTCCTGCAAGTCCAACATTCTTTCAGCTCTGATCTGTAGCTCCCATCGCAGGCTGGTAGGGCTGCTCACACCTAGAGTTGGATGCCTCAGGCCTTCAGCAGAAGGAGGGTGCATCAAATCTGGACTCAGCCGGCTTGCTGTCTGTCAAGTGTGCACTCATATCTGACCTGTCTTAGTCCAGTCTAGCATGGGGGAGGGGATTCTGTCTCTCCCAGTTTGATGTGATGATCTTAGGTCTGAAGTTGGAGGCTGGGTGTAGTTGGGCAGAGCTGGGCAGGACAATACAGGTCTCTGCCTGGCTCAAGGCTCCAGCTGATTTCTGGTCTCACAGTGGCCTGGGGCTGAGCTGGAGAAGGTGGAGTGTGAGACAGCCAGGTGCTGCAGGCAGGTGGGGTGACTTGGGGCAGGACAGGGTGGTGCAGCTGCTGAAGGATCCCAGAGCTCTGTAGGGCCTGGAGCCTAGGGCCACCCTGGGCAGGGTGGCTGAGGTGGTAAGCATGGCGGCAGCTGCTGAGTGGTGCCTGGGACTGAGGAGCAGGCTGGCAGTGGCAGCAGTAGCCACCTGGGTGAAAGCAACAGTCTTTATAGACACTCACTTTTGCGAACACTCTCACAGTCCTACCTGTCCCATCATTATCTTGCCAGAAGTCCCTTACATTTCTTGAAAGACACAATCTGTCAAAATGAATACAGAAAATGTTGACAATCCGAGTAGACTCATATATATTATAATTTGAGTCAATAAATATCATTCCACATCAGGAAACACCAGGTCCTGATGAATTTATTGATGAAATCTAGCAAATATTTAAGGAATTTTTTGCTAAATGTCTGCAATAGTCTTCAAAAATAAAATAAAAGGGAATATTCCCAAAATATGTCTGTGTGGACAACAGTACCGTGCTATCAAATCCAGGCAAAGTCATCACAACACATAAAATTACAGACACAAATACCTCTTATTTACATGGCTGCAGAAATCTATAACAAAATATGAACAAATCAAATTAGCTAATGTATAAAAACAATTACACACAATGACCAAGCTGGACATATCCCAGTAGTGAAAGGTTAGCTTAGCATTAAAAAATTAGTTATTGTAATGAATCACAACAACATATTGAAAAAGAAATATCACACAATTATATCAATTGAAGCAGAAAAATTATTGGGCAAAACCGGCAGTTGCATTAAAAATTCTCAGTAAACTAAAATAGAGGGAGACTTGTTTGACTTAATAAAGAACATCTACAAAAGATATTCAGCTATCGTCAAAACTTCCCCACAAGAGCAGAGAATGATGGTGGCATAGCCAGTTGGACTATGCGAGTTCCTGTGTGAGTTGAGCGTATGGACAATTTTGTGTACTTGTCTGTAAGTGGGCTCGTGAGTTGCTGACTGAGTGGGGACTCAGGAGCAAGTGGTCAGGGCTCTCCTGGCAAAGCAGCTGGATCCACAGTTGCTATGCTTGGACCCTAGCATTCCTTGGGTCCAAGAAGCCAAGTGTCATTTTTAAAAATCAACAAAGCCCTTCCCAGGGAGAAGCTGCTGGGAGTGACTGCTGGTTCCATGTTCTTCCTGACCACCAGAATGCCTGCCCAGCCAATGACAACAAGGGCCATGGAGGGAGGTCTGTGAGAGAGCCAGAGGCAGAGTTCCACTGCAGAAGTCAAAACAGACACTCTGCCACCAACTTGAAAAGTGGACAGAGAAGTGCTCTGGCACTCCAGCCAAGGAGCAACAGACCAAATTTCTGTGGCTGTGGGTTAACTACTCTGGTGTCAATTCTGACCCAGAGGGAATATCCTGAAAACACAAACTTAGGAGGGACTGAAAAGTACAGTTTCAGGTTCCCCACCCCCTGGGACAAAGGGTGTGACCATAAAATAATGAGGAAGACCCCTTCCCAAGAGATCAGTGGTGGGTCCTGGGCTGATCCAACAGCTTTCTTCCCAGTAATCCACTAAATATTAGACCCACTTGAATGGGGAACAACCGAGAGGGACAAACCCAGGTGGAGCCTGGACGTTAGCCAAGATAGGAGGACTCTACTCCAGGATAAGCCTGGCTTGGGTGGTCCACATCAGTTCCTGGGGAGTAGACAATCCCATGCCTCCCCAATAAAAGGGATTCCCCTGATCATACAAGAGTAGTAGAGGAGAACTGATGCCTTACCCACCCCCACCACCCCCTCCTCCCCTCCAGAGCTGTGCTGGGAAGATTGTGAATGAGGCTGCACTGCAGGAGACAGCAGGCAGGTTTACCTGTGAACAGCTGAGAGGAACAATTGCAGAATTTGCCACAAGAGGGCTCATGGTGCCCAGAATTTAATTTATTTTTCATTTTTCTCTGTGCATGAATGTGTACATGAGGGTTTAATTTGCATTTCTCTTTTAATCCTTTTTTTTCTTTCTTCATGTCTCTTCTTTCTTCTTTCATTTATTTTGTTTTCTGTTTATGTGTGTACATGAATGATTGGTGTCCATCTTCAGTTTTTCTATTTTGTTCTTCTCTTGTTTTCATTTAATGTGAGTGTGAATGTTTGTGTGAAAGTTTGATTGTATCTCCCCTCTTTTTTTTTTCTTTTTTCTTCCTCTTTCATTTTTTTGTTGAGAATGTGTGTGTGTGTTCAGTTTTCCTGTTTCTTGTTTTGTTTTCTTGTGTGTGTGTGTTTGTGTGTGTGTTGTATTGATTTTTGCTAGTTTTTCTGTGTTTTTTTTAATTTCTGTTATTTTTTAAAAATTAGTTTTGTCTGCTCTATTTCTTTTATTTCATTTTCTTTCTTGAGTTTGAGTTTCACTCTGTTGCCCAGACTGTAGTGCACTGGCAAGCTCATGGCTACTGCAGCCTCGACCTGCTGGGCTCAGGGATTCTTCTACCTCAGCTTTCTATGTTACTGAAACTACAGGCTGCGCCAACATGCCCAGCTAATTTTTCGTGATTTATTGTAGAGATGAGATCTTACTAAGTTGACCGACTAGTCTCAAACCTGTGGGCTCAGGCAATCCTCTCCCCTCAGCCTCCAAAAGTAATGGGATTATAGGCATGAGCCACTGTACCTGTCCTGACTATTCTATTTCATACTACTTATGTCTGTTCTCCTCATTGCTGTTTCTTTATCTTGGACTCGGGGGTACACACACATACCCATTGCATCATCATATAGAGTGGTGGTGGGGAGAGGGTCTCAGGAAGCCTATACCCCAGTCAGTGAACACTGTGATTTGCATGTAGTTTCTGAATCCTAGCTCCCCATCCTCCACCTTACTCAACTCTCAAAACTACAAGAGACAGCAAAGCTTCCCATGCACAGCCCTGTTTTAAAATGGAATAAATTCAGAGCCCATATCAGGAGTGAGAAGAGGGCTGAGCAAACATCAGCCTGGAAGCCCCTCTGACTGCCACTGAATAATGAAATGAAAGAGAAAAGAAAGAGATCTCTCACAAATAAGGAAAAATCAGTGGAATAGCACAAGTAATTTCCAGGGTACCAAAGAGACAACACTTGAAAAAAATCAGACCTCAGAACCCAAACAATAACAATTGCCAACGACTAGCCCAGAATGCAGTAGGAATTAGGGAATGGATTGAAAGAGTGAATAAGACTCAAGAAAGACAAAATTCAACACTGAAATAACTTGTAACAGAGATCTTGTCCATAAAGACTTCACCCAGGAAACAAGTACCAAGATGAGAAGCATGGAAAGCAGAATTAATCAAGCAGAAGAAAGACTTTCAAAGTTTGAAAACCAAAACATGAAATTAACTCAATCAATTAAAAACAGAAAGAAAACTCAGAGAGAAAAAGCGAAGCCTCCAAGAGATGTGCGATTATATCAAGAGCTGAACTTATACCTGATTGGTATCCCAGAAGAAACAAAAATGGAGAACATCTTTGAACAAGTATTCTAGGAGGTTATATAAGAAAACATTACCCATCTACCCAGACATGTGACCATCCAAACACAAGAGATACAGAGAACTCTTGCAAGACACCAAATGAGAAGACCAACTCCTCGACACATAATAGTTAGCCTGCACAAAATAGGTACTAAAGAAAAAATCTTAGAGACAATGAGACAGAAATGTCAGACTACCTACTGGGGAAGACCCATGAGAATAGCAGTAGACCTACTGGCAGAAGCACAACAGGATAGAAGGAACTGGAGTCCAATTTTCAAAGTCAACACAGAACTCCCTCCAATGCTATTGTTTCAACATTCTCATAAATAGTAGGATATTATTAGTTCCACATGCATTTTAGGATTCGTGTTTCCATTTCTGCATAAAAGAAACAGGAATTTAAAAAATAATTTGAAGTAAAACTGTACATCATTTTGGGGAATAATACCATCTTACTATCTTAATAATATTAAATCTGCTGATCCTTGAACACCTGAACATAAAAGCATTTCAATTTATTTGTTTTAAATTTCCTTTAGCAATGTTTTAGACATTTGAGTACTCTGTCTTATTTTGTAAAATTGGTCTCTAAGAATATTATTATTATTTAATTACATTTTTGATGGAATTTATATTAAACTATTTTATATTCAGGTTACTTATACTGTATTGTACAGGAAAATAATTGAATTTTATGTTGTTACATTATATTTTGTAGCATTAGTTTAAATAAATATTGACAAGGCAATATCTCCAAATGTATTTATCTTTCTAAATAATTATTGGTTTTTCTAGATTATTTTAAATTTCATAAGTATTTTTAGAAAGAACTTATTCACCTATTACTTCAAAGAATTCTGTTGTGATTTGTTTAGACTTGTGTAGAATTGATAGACAATTAGTGGATAACAGATATACTCATATTGAGATTTCTGATCAATTACCATAGTGTTGCTTTTCATTCGTTTTGCTTGTTTAAATTTCTAAACAAATATTTCATAGTTTTTACTTGTAAATGCCCTACATGTCAAGAAAACCAGTTTTATAGGTGAACATATTGGTTTATTCTTTCATTTTCTCAGTGGAGACCAATCACTATGGTGTAATGTAAATTGCCTTTGTAAGAGAGTACAAGAAGGATTGAAATAATGGATTTGTGTTAGATTGATTAAAAGATCATTCAGGGAGAAGACTGTATTAGCGTTCTTCAGAAAGACAGTACCCTTAGGCAAAAAGATGACAGACAGATAGATGATAGATAGATTATAGTTACATATGAAATAATAGGTAGATAGAGATAGTTGACAGATAAACAGCTGATATATTAGATAGATGATAATAGATAATAGATAATAGATCAGTGAGAGATAGCTAGATAGTTGATAGGCGATAGAGAGATAGATAAATGGACGAAGGAATTCATGAGCAGAATTAGCAAATGTGATGATGGAGGCTGAGAAGTTTCGGGACGGACATCCTGAAAGGGGGAGGACCAGTGAATTTGGTAGAATGGCTCCAACCCTGTAAAAAGCCCGAGACCCAGGGGAGGTCATGGTATGACACTAATTCTGAAGCCACAGTCCTAAAACCCTGGGGCAAGACTGCTGCAAGTCCTGGAGTTCAAAGGCCACAGAAACTGGAGTTCTGATGTCCAAGAACGAGATTTGGTGTCCCAGCTCCATGGGAGAGAGAGAGAGAATTTGACTTTTCTCTCCTTTTGTCTTCAATCTGGCCCTGAGCTGCCTGGATTGTGCCCCCGCCACACACACACACTGAGGGAAGCTCCTCATGACTCAGTCCACTAACTAACAGGACGATCTCCTTTGAAAACCCCAGCACAGACACAGACAGCAGTAATACCTTAGCAGCTATGTAGATATTCCCTAATCCACTTGAGTAGAAACCTAAAATTCCATCACAGGGCCTTTGTGTGGAGTTGGCTCCCTTAAGAAAATGGGAGGGATGCAAGGTTCTGGATTGACCGTGCTTCAGTGAAAGTATTTTATCACAACCAAAGCAGTTTCCCTTATTTCTTGATTCTACTGTTGTAATTTTAAGCCACAAAACAGAATGTCCATGTTGTTCCTGCCGATGCCTCAGCCCAGCACAGTTGCCTTCTCCTTCAGGGTTTCTGACACCCTCAGGATACGGTTTTTCACACTGTGCCTCGTACACGGTAATATATGGGCTTACACGGTCTGTGTCCCCAGGTCTCAGACTGCTCAGCTCCATGTAGGCTGTGTTCATGGGTGTGTCCCTTGTCACTCTGCCCTGGAACTTCTGTGCGTAGTTTGTGTCAACAGTACCAGGTGGATCAACCCCACCCACTCAAGCCCTTGTCCAGGGGCCTGTTTCACTCAGTTCAGAGCATAGCTGGTGAAGGTGTGTCCAGAAGCCTTGCAGGAGACTTTCACTGACGTCCCTCAGACTCAGACTGCACCAGCTGGATCTGGGGAGGGGTACCTATGGCGAGGAGGCTGGAGTGGATGCAGTTCCCCTTGAGTGTTCCCAGTTCCCTCCTCACCCCTGGCACTCTACCTTGTAGCTGCTGCCACCAAGAGTATCCACCAGCTCATGGGGAGGAGATGTGCTCTTCAGGAGCTTCTCTAGAGGAAGGATACCATTGTTGAGTGATACTCTCAGGGAACAGACATATCCTTATTTACCTCTTCAGCCCTTAAGCTATTTGCATATTCATGAGGCAGAATAGTATCTAGCCAAAGACCTGATCCAGCATGTGAAAGAGAAGACAGATGATGTGTGATTATGCAACAGGGGGGTGCTGAAGTTCAAGTCCTAATCCTGTCTGAGGATGGTGTCCTGTGCACATTCTGAACTCTGTGTGGACTGAGATCCTCCCACGGAAGAACAAGCCCCCAAGGACACTGTCCTCACTTTGGTCTCCATTCAGAATGGCTCACAAGCAACCTGACAGTTTCTAGGCATGGTTATCTGAATGCCATATTCCTGTGATCAGGGTACATCCCCTGATTTTCACTCATTAATATGTATGTGCACACATGTTTGCATATGTGTGGGAACATATATGTATAGAAATATTTCCTGCCCTACAGTTTCTTAATTTTAAGATACCTGGTAGAGTTATTAATTTCCCCTCTATGTGTAATACACATTTCAACTCTGAATTTGATAAATGCTCCCAATAGCTTGCCAGCTTCTTCTTATAGACATTTTTTGAAACAAGAAAATCACACCCTTAGAGGAAACCTCTCCCCAGCTTCCTGTTCACCTTTTCTGGGACTTGAGCCTGTCTTGGTGGGTCCTGAGCGCCCCGTGTAGCCAAGCCTCCACTCTGAAGGGAGGGTCCCTCTGGTCTCACAGAAGAAGACTGACCTGTCCTTTTAGTTCTCAAGCCTCAGGAACAGGAGAACTCACTTAAAAAGCTCCCATTGAGAAGATATACCCTCTTCCTGGTCTGATGGAAGTAATTCCTGAACTCAGACAGAAGCTGCATGTGGGGAGAGACTCGTGTGTCCTCACCTCTTGTGATTGGATGAAGGTCCAGGATTCTGCATCTCACAGCAGGGATTACAGTATGGCTTTCTAGCATCTCCCCCAGAGGTTGGAAATATGTCATACCCTAAATCCAGGCTGGTCTCTGGCACTTGCTTCTGACAATGGGGGAATCCTGGAAAGTGAGGAGACTGTGGACTGTCCCTCGTCACTGCTGCCAGGAATACTGCAGCCACAACCAGGGTCAGAGCCTCTGGCTCAGGCTGCGGACAAATCCTCACTGAATAAACTCTGGGGTCCCTGGAGCTCACACACCTGCAGGAAGGGAAGACCCCCAATGACTGGGAGAAGGAGACAGCCCTTTGTCTGCTTCTCAGGTGATTCCGCTCTGCTGTTCACTTCGCTGGGGGGCAGCAGTGTGCAAGTGAGTGTGGTTCGCTTCCCAGAGGGACCCGAGGCTTCTAAAGACCCCTTCCTACCAGGAAAGCAGAGAAGTTTGTACATCTGTGTCCCCAGCCTCCTTATCATGTTCCTTTCTTGGTTTCCTCCCCAGTGAACCTCTGGGCCAGTAACATAAGGACAGAGGCCCGTTTGAGTCACACTTTCAATCACAGAAGCCAGATCTCTGCAGGATTTTCCTAGTCTCTATGCAGTTCTGTGTCCCTGGTTGAATCCTCAGGCATCCACATGGAAATACCAACAATCCATGACTAGGAGAGAAACTTTGGCACATGCCACTAAGAAAAGAGAAGCAAAGCCTTTGAGGGCAGTGAGAGAGGTGCTGAGGGTGTCTGGAGGCTGTAGGGGCTAGAGGCTTCAGCTCCTCTACTGACCTCAGTTTTGCCACTCACGTTGTTTTGGGTCTTCCCCACATGCTTGTCCTGAGACAGACCCTGGTATTGTCACACACCAGCTTAATCCACTCCTAGTAAGCTGTCATGGTGGTAGTAGATTGGGAAGGGCAGTGCTAGATACTGTTATTAATTCTCAGCAGTTTAGTGGTCCTGTGTCTCTGGGCATGACCTGCACAGAGAGTCGCCAGAGTTAGAGCACATTGCCCCCCCCCCCCCCCGGCCTCTACTCCCTTCCTTAGTGACAAAGTCTCAACTCTATTTCCTTTCATCTCTCACCATTATGCACTCTTTTTTCTCTCAGGTGATACAGGAGGCTAAGGGGATCTGGAATGAGGCATAATTCTTCTCCCACCTCCGTTAACATTCTTTAAATGTGTTCCTATACAGGGCTGCCTGGAGAAAGGCTTTGTGTGTATTTCTGATCAATCCTCCCTCTTGGGGGTGTCTTTTAAAAGTCTCCATGTGTACTTCTAATCAATCCTCCCTTTAGGAGTATCTGGAGAAAGGTTTTGTTTTTTTCTGGTTAATCCTACCTTTTAGGGTGTGTGGAGAAAGGCTCTATATCTATTTCTGATTTATTCTTCCTTCTTCAGATCCTGAGTGACTTTATTTGTACTGTTACCTTGAGAACCTGGAGATTTCTGGAGAGAAAGAACACACGACTTTTGTGTGTGCAGCCCCAGGAGCTCTCACCTCACACATTACACACCTGTCCTTTACACATACATAGTAATTAAAATGGAAGTGTTCTCTCCAAGTAGTGCCCCTGCAGCTTCTGTTTCATTTAAATAGGTCTCTCATGTGTGATCTTGGATGTTCCTGTCTCTAGCGTCTCTTGTCAGAGATGTCCTTGCAATATCAGTTCCCTGATAGGTTCAAGAAACTTCCTTACCATTCAGTTTGTCATTTTGTCAGGATGGGATGATGATTTTGTAACTTTTATATATTGTAATAGAAACCAGTAGTACCCTCAGAGGTCATCCTTGACCTTTACCATAATCAGAAATCTAATATAACTATGTGTAAGTGGTGTATCTGGACAGACATAGAAGAACATGTGACAACCCACAGAGAAACACAGCAGAACACTGAAGAGAAAATACTGGTGATCACAAGCCTCCTCCCAGGAATCTGGAAATCAGAAAATTCAACAGGTGAGAAGATGCTGGTTATAACTCACATTATTTCATGACCTAGAGGAATGCCTGCCCCTGTTCACACCATAAACAAGAACTTTTGTCTCTTTTTAAAAATTTTGTATTATAAAGATGTGGGGTACATTTCAGGGTTAGGCATATAAACTTCGATCATGCAGGTCCCCTTGTTGATGAGGTGTGCCCCTCCTTCCCCTGGCAGTTTCCCTCAACTGCCAATCCCATCCCCTCCCCTGACAGTTTCCCACTACGGCCAATCACTTTCTTATAGCATTATAATTGTTCAAGTCCGTTTATGAGTGAATCCAAAGAGAAAGCTGATCCAAGGTGAGGTGAAAAGCCAGGAGGAGGAGATGGAAGTTTTCTTTGGCTTCTCAAGATGTGCTGGAACTTGAGGACCGGAACAGATGTGAGAGGCAGTAGTCTGCCTGTGAATTCTGTGCTCAGAAACCTGCAGGATCCGGAGTGAAACTTATTTCATGCTGCCCATCCAATGTGCTTCACAGATAATTTAAAAAGGAGGTTTGCTATAGGTAGAATTGTGTCCCTGCAAAATTTTATGTTAAAGCCTGGCCTCCGCTATGACTGTATTTGGATAAAGGAATTTAGGAGGTTATTAAGGTTAAGTGAGAGAACAAGTGTGGGGAGGGGGTTCTAATCTGTCAGTTCTGTCAATGTTTCCACCACGTGCTAGCAGGCTGCTATCTTCAAGCCAGGAAGTGAGCCCTTACAACAAACTGAATCATGTGACATCTTGATCTTGTCATTCCAAGCTCTCAGAATTTTAAGAAAATTAATTTCTGATATTTAACCCACCCAGTATATGGCATTTTATTACAGCATCATGTTCTGCCTGAGGCAGATGATGAGACAGAAATGAAGTGCTTCTGTAATAAATGTCTACAATGTGTAAGTTGCTTTGGAACTGGGTGATGGGTGAAGACTCAAATATTTTTTAGCTGATGGCCAAAAAGCCAAGAATTCCCTAAAGAAACTGCATAAATATAGGAGTGAAAGGTGAGCCTGGTGCGGGATCAGAAAGAAAGGAGGAGAAAAGGAGAGTAAGTTCCCATCGTGATGAGAATGTATGTAGGCATACGAATATTAAAGGTATTTCTGTTGTGGTTTTAGATGGGAATGATGGCTAGGATGCTGGTGATTCTAAGTAAGAATTTTCTTGTTAAAAAGGAGCAAATAACGTGGCTGTGTTGCATTTGATTTTTATTGTATTGTGGAAGGTAGAACATGAGAGATAAAATTAATATTTAACTGAAGAGATTTCTAAGCCAAGTGTTGAGGGACTATTGGCTCTTCCTAACTGCTTAGAGTATATGTCAGATAAGTGAGATATATTGAAGAAGACACAATTAAACAGAAAAAACTAGAGATACATATTTTTTCTCATTTGATTTCATGTTTTTATTGTGGTTTTATATATGTGTGTGTGAAAAATATATATATTTTTTCTATTTTAACTATTTTTAAAAACATGATTTTATTTTAGATTAAGGGATACAATTGCATGTTTGTTCCATGGACATATTATATATTGGTGAGTATTGGGCTTCAAGTGACCCTTTTCTATATAGTGTACATTGTAATCAACATATCTTCTGTACTGTAACTCTCCTCCTTGTCTTCCTGTTTTTAATCAGTGTCTATAATTTAATATTTTTATATTTGTGGTTTTCTGTTTTTGAGTTAGTTCACACAGTATGTTTTCTTCTGGCTTTAATCATGTTGCTACAATGACATACATTTTTTTTAATGGCAGCCTATTATTCCTTCATATATCTAATCTAATCTAATCTAAATCATATTTTCTTCATCGATGAGCACTTTGGTTGGTTCCATGATTCTTTTTTTTTTTTTAGTTAGAGTCTCCCTCTGTTGCCCAGGCTGGCATGCAGTGGCATGCTCACGGCCATCGCAGCCTCAACCTGCTGGGCTCAGGCAATCCTTCCGCCTCAGCCTTCCAAGTAGCAGGAACTACAGGTGGGTGCCATGATTCTTCCATGGTGAATAGCACTGCAAAGAACATAAAGTATAGGTATCTATTTTTTATATATTAGCATTTATTTTCTTTGGGGAGACCCCTAGTATTCTGATTGTGTTTCAAATGATATTTCTATTTTTGGTTCATTGAGAATCCCCATAGTATTTTCCACAGAGTTTGAACCAGTTTGCAATTCTACCAACAGTGTATGCGTGTTCCTTTCCTTTGCATTTATGCCAACACCTGTCATTATTTTATTTTTTAATAATGACCATTCTGACTGGTATGAGATCTTTTGAGAAGTGTCTATTCATGTTATTTTTCCACATTAGATGAGAATGTCTGTTTTTTGCATGTTGAGTTATTTGACTTCCTTTGAGATTCTGGATATTAATCATTTGCTAAGGCATAATTTTCAGTGTTTCATTTTATTCTTTAAATTTTATGTTTAGGCAAAAAATATGAACAGACACCTCACAAAGGAAGACATCCGAGCAGCCAACAGACACATGAAGAAATGCTCAACCTCATTAATCATCAGGGAGATGCAAATCAAAACCACACTGAGATACCACCTAACTCCAGTCAGAATGGCAATTATCAACAACTCAAAAAAATAACAGCTGCTGGAGAGGGTGTGGCGAAAAGGGAACACTTCTACACTGCTGGTTGGGAGTGTAAACTGGTGCAACCTCTGTGGAAAGCAGTGTGGCGATTCCTAAAAGCTCTAAATATCAACCTCCCATATGACCCCGCAATCCCCCTACTGGGAATATACCCTGAAGAACTCAAATCACTCTATAAAAAAGATACCTGCACACGTATGTTTATTGCAGCATTGTTCACAATAGCAAGAACCTGGAAACAACCATGTTGCCCATCAAAAGAGGACTGGATTTTAAAAATGTGGTACATATACACGATGAAATACTATGCAGCCATAAAAAAAGAACAAATCATGAATTTTGCAGCAACCTGGATGCTATAACTAGAGTCTATAATACTAAGTGACCTCTCACAGAAACAAAGATCTGAGTACCACATATTCTCACTCATATAGTGGACCTTGATCATCCAATGCACTACTATAAGAAAATAACTGACAGTGTTGGGAGACTATGGGGGGGGATGGGACTAATGGTAGTAAACATCTGTCTGGAGACGGGAAGACACCTGTTATCAACAAGGGGGCCTGAATGAAGCATATTTGTATACCTAACCCTTAACTGTACCCCACAATATCAAAATAAAAAATATCGATTAAAAAAAATTTATGACCGGGCTCGGTGGCTCAGCCTGTAATCCCGCGCCTTTGGGAGGCTGAGGTGAGTGGATTGCCTGAGCCCGCGGGTTCGAGACCCGCCTGGGCAGCGAGACCTCTACAATAAATCAAAAAATCAGCCGGGCATGGTAGCGCATGCCTGTAATTCCGGCTACTCGGAAGGCTGAGGCGGAAGGATCGCTGGAGCCCAGCAGGTCGAGGCTGCGGTGGCCGGGAGCGGCCACTGCACTCCAGTCTGGGCGACAGAGTGAGACTCCAACTCAAAAAAAAAAATTTATGTTCAGCAAGCTGATTATATTACTGTGCAGAATCTTTTTGTTTAATTAAGTCTCATTTGTCTATTTTTGTTGCATGTGCTTGTGGGGATTTTGCCCAGACCACTGTCTGTAAGACATCATTTACTAGGCTTTCTTCTAAGATTTTTGCAATATCTCATCCTACATTAAAGTTTTTGGTCCATCCTGAGTTAATATTTTATATGATGTAAGGTAGTGGTACAGTTTTGTTTATTAGCATATGGCAGACAATTTTTCCAACACCATTTATTGGGTAGAGTGTCTGTTATCCATTTTTAATTATTGTGATTTTTTTGAAGATCAGTTTTCATATATATGTAGATTTATTTCTGGGTTCTCTATTCTGTACCATGGATCTGTCTGTGTATTTTGTACCAATGCCATGTTCTTTTAGTTACTATAGACACCATGTATAATTTGAAGTCAAGAAATGGGATACTATCAAATTTATTCTTTTTACTGAAGATTGCATAACCTTTGGGATTGGGTTTTTCTAGTCCTGTGAAAAAGGATGCTAGTATTTGGTTAGAGATTGCACTGAATCTGTAGATTGCTTTGGGTTGTATGGTCATCTCAAGGATATTGAGTATACCAGTCCCTGAGCATGGAACATGCTCCAATTGTTTGTGGTGTCTACAATTCCTTTCATCAATGCTTTGTAGTTATCCTTGTAGAGATCTGTTACATCCTTGGTTAAATATATTTGTAGGATATTCTGCTGGCTATTATAAATCAGATTGAGTTCTTGATTCGCTTATTGAACTAAACATTATTGTTTTATAGAAATGATACTGATTTCTATACATTAATTTTGTATCCTAAAACTTTTTAAATTGGTTTATCAGGTCACTTGGAGTATTCTTTAGACTTTTCTCTCTATATGTTCATGTAATCAGTGAACAGAAATATTTTTACTTCCTTTTGTCCATTTGAATACCTTTTTCTCCCCATCCCTTTCCTGATTGCTTTTGCTATGATGTCCAATACCAGGTAAATCAAAGTGGTGAGAGTAGATATCCTTATGTTGTTACAGTTCGGTGGGAAAATTATTTCAATTTTCCCCATTAAATATGAGGTTGTCTGTGGGTTTATCATATATGGTTTTTCTCATTTTGAGGTATGTTCCTTCAATCCCCAGTTCTCTAAGGAGTTTATCATGAAAAGTGTTGGGTTTTTATCATATACATTGTCTGCATCTATTGAGATGATTGTATAGTTTTTGTTTTTACTTCTGATTATGTGATGGACCACATTTATTAGTTTGTGAGCACTGAACCATTCTTGCATCCCTGAATAAAATTCCCTTGATCATAATAAAATTTTATTTTACTTGCAGACGAATTTGGTTTACTAGTATTTTGTTGAGGATTTTTCCATCTGCATTCATCAGGGATATTGGCCTGTAGTTTTTTCTTGTGTCATAACCTTTGTTTTCAGTTTCCCAATATATTATTTTGCTAACAATATCCTTTCTCAGTTCAAGAAGTATTGATGGCGTGAATTTGAGTGTTCCACAGTTGGGTGTAAATATATTTAAGATAGTTAAATCTTCTTGTTTAATTACACCTTCCATCATAATATAATGCCTTTCTTTTACTGTTATTGGTTTAAAGTCTGTGTTATCTGATATGAGGATGGTCACTCCTGCTCTTTGTTTTCCATTTGCATAGTATATACTTTCCTATCAAATAATTTTGAGTTTGTAACAGTCTTTGGTCTTCAAGTGGGCCTGTTGTGAGCAGTAGAAGGTGTGTGTGTGTGTGTGTGTGTGTGTGTGTGTGTGTGTGTGTGTAATCCATTTTTTCACTTTGTATCTGGTAAGCAGAGCACTTAGTCCATTTACATTCAATTATTGAATTGAAAAATTATTGAAAAATGCAGTTTTATTCCTGCCATAATGCCATATTGTTTTTAGCTAGCTGTCTTGGGGTTTCGGATGTGCAGTTGCTTTATAGTGTATGTGGGTTTTGTACTTATGTGACTTTTATGATGGTTAGTATCGTCATTTCCTTGATTAGGACACCTTAGAGCATCTCTTTTGGAACAGGTTTAGTGCTGAAAAATTCTTAGAACAGGTTTAGTGCTGAAAAATTGTTTGTCTGGAAAGAGCTATATTTGTCCTTCATTTAAAAAGACCGTCAAACATTTCTGGTTCTTAAAGTGTAAACTGCGAAGTCTGCTGTTAGTCTAATTTTATTTCATTTAAAGGTGATTGGTGACTATCTCTTGCTGGCTTAAGAATATATCTTTCCAGCCAGGCTCAGTGGCTCAGCCTGTAATCCCGTGCTTTGGGAGGCTGAGGTGAGTGAATTGCCTGAGCCCACGGGTTCGAGATCCACCCAGGCAACTTTGTAGAGACCTCATCTCTACGATAAGCCAAAAAAATTAGCCGGGCATGGTAGCGCACACCTGTAGTTCTCGCTACTTGGAACTGAGGCAGAAGGATTGCTGGAGCCCAGCCAGTCGAGGCTGCAGTGGCCGGGAGTGGCCACTGCACTCCAGTCTGGGTGACAGAGTGAGAGTCCAACTCAAGAAAAAGAAAAAAAGAATATTATATTTCACATTGAAGATAGGTAGTCTGACAACTGTATGTCTTGGTGAGGTTCTTCTTGTGATGTACCTTGCAGAAGTTCTGTGAGCTTCTTACATCTGGATGTCTAGCTCTCACTCAAGACCAGAAATTTTTTTTAATGATTTTCTTGACTAGGTTAACTTCTTTTCCTGATGGAATGTGTTTGGTTTGTAGATTCAGATGCTTTACATTTTTCCATAGTTCTTGAAGGCATTGTTTATGAAATAAAAATTATTTTTCTTAATTTTCTCTGGTTGTGTTAGTTTGAAAGTCTTGTGTCCCTTCTCTGAGATTAATTCATCAACTTTGTCTAGTCTCTTATTATAGCTTTCACCTGTATTTTACATTTCTTTCAAAGAGTTTATTTCTATTTTTTAATTGCGTCAACCTCTCCATTCACATGTAGAATTGTCTTACTGATTACTTTGTGCTGGTGTTCAGCTTTATCTTTGATCACAATGAGTTCCTTTAAAAACAATATTTGACTTATTTATCTGATATTTTGAGGGATTTATTTTTGTTTATTTTATTTTTAATTATTTTATTTTATTTCCAGATTGGATATGGTGTCCTCCTCAGGGACTCAAGTCTGAGAGAATGCCCGCTGCTTTACCTGGTGTCTTTCCCTTGGGTTGGTCTCTCCTTGGGTCAGATCTAGAGCTTGGGAGAGAAGGGGCTCTGCAGTAGCTTGGGTTGAGCAGCTCTCCTGTTGAAAGGTAAGTTTTGGGGAAAACTTTTTGCCCTGTTCAAGTGCTAGGGCTTCATTTACTTCTCTCCTTTGAACTCTGTTATGGAAGCTGCTTGCCACTTTATCCTCCTTGGGATTTAAGGCGTCCATTGCTGCTCTGTTGAGTTTTCATTTTCCTTTTGAATTTAAGCTCACCATCTTGACCTATCCACAGTAACATATTCATTCATTAGTAATTGTCACTTGTGTCTCCCAGCTGAGTCTACACACAAGACCATTGAATGTCCCAGGAGTAGTGAGTAAAGAAGGTATCATTCAGCCTCACCCACTTGACTGCAGGAGCCACAGTCTGAGACACACCTGAGCTCCAGGCAAATGGCTTGAGCCCTGGAATTTGACCACAGAGACCACAACTTTCTTTCTCAGGAGTCAGGAAAAACAAAAGGAAATTTAAGGACAAGTAAAAAAAAAAAATGAGTTACAAAAATGAGGGCTGAAGATCTGCAGTGAGTCTGATTTGCATATTTTGTGTAAGGCGAAAGGTAAGTTGGAAACCTGTTAGGTTTAGTATGACCCTTACCCTGTCTATGCTCCCTTGCCTTTCATCAGATTCTCTAATGACTGCACTAATCAAGGAATTCCTCTGCGGTCCCTGCCACGAGCCTGATTGGAAAAGACTCCCAGATAGCTCTAGGTTTCCTCAGGACTCTGATCCTGGTGATTGTGGATAAGGACTTTGCATCAATATACATGTAAATCTGCTTTTTCGCAGGGCAAAAATATGTCCTCATAGTATAATGTTATTTTTATTTTCAGAAATGACATCAATAGCCACAGACTCTTAAAATTAGAGAGGTTTCTTGGTAACTGACAGATAGGGAGGAAGTTCCAACCCTGACAGGAAACAAGCTCTTAACCTTAACCTCCATTTACAGCTGCCTGTTGGGTTGATTCTAATTGGTGGGTCCTCCCCACCTCCTGCATCTGACTTCAGCCCTGCATCTCTGCAGGGAGTTTGTGTCTGGGCCTGCATTAATGTTTCCTCACTCTGTCTCTTGCACAGTAATACACGGCCGTATCTTCAGTTCCTAGACTGTGCATTTGCAGATACAGTAGGTCCTTGTTGCCTCTGGAAATGGTGACTCTGCCCTTCACAGAGTCTGTGTATTATTTCTGACTTCCATCATAACATACGACTGCCACCCATTCCATTCCCCTCTCTGGGGCCTGATGGAGCCAGTTTATTCTGTAGCTACTGCAGGTAAATCCAGAGACTGAACAGGACAGTCTCAGGGACCACCACACCCCCCTCCCCCCGGCCCCTGAGCTGGACAAAGCCTCTCCCAGTATCCTCCAGCTGCACCTCACACGGAAAACCTGAAAACATAGAGGTAACCTAGTCAGACATGCCCACATATCCATTGTTTCTCTCACTCACAAATTCAATATCTTTATTCTCTATGAATCACCCTTTAAAATAGCTACAAAGAAAACACAGGAGAGCCCCAAATCCTTGATGAGTCATCGGTTTCATCCTGATTCCCAAATGGGAATGCTTGGGAATCCCAAGCCTAGGCATCCTCTCCCAGAGCTGCAAAGTCAGGGCTTGACTGGTTTTCATAAGCAGAGCGAGGGCTCTATTCCCATGTATCCTGCTATACAGCAAGCTCTGGTGTTTGAAACCTCAAGAAAGGACAGTGCCCACAGTTGATAAAAGTGTCCTGGGGAGTTGGTGATGTTAGTAGAATTTGGGAAAATATAGTTTTTATTAATGTCAGCTTATGCACTATTGTGATCACTACAATCTATAATACTACTATTTTATTTATTTCTGTTTTTTGTTTATGCATTTTTAAAAATTTTAGGTCCAATTGGTACGCGTACAGTTTTGTTACATGGGTATGTGGCATGATTCTGGACTTGGGCTACTAGTGGAAGCAGCACTCAGATGGCAAACATAGCACCCAACAGGCATATTCTCATCCTTTTGCTCCCTGTCTCTTTCCCATTTTGGAGCTCCCAGTGTCTATTATTTTCACCTTTAAGTCTTTGTAGCCATTGTTTTGCTCCCACTTGTGAGTGAAAACATACAACATTAGTTTCCTATTTCAGAGTTAATTCCCATAGGATAATGTCCTCCAGCTGCATCCATGTTGTGTCAAAATATACAATTACTTTATTTTTATGATTGTTTAGTATTCATTGGTGTATACGCACCACATTTTCTTTATTCCGCTTAACATTGATGGGCACTTAGGATGATTTCATGACTTTGCTATTATTTATAGTGCTGTGCTAAACATATGCATGCAAGTAAAATTTCATGAAATGATCCCTGTTCCTTTTGGTAGATACTCAGTAATGGGATTGCTGGCTTGAATGGTGGTTCTATTTTTAGTTATTTAAGATATCCCAACGACTTCACACAGGAGCTAAACTTGTGTACATTTTTCACTCCCAGTGTATAAGAGCTCCATTTTCCGTATAACTTTGCAAGCATCAGATTTGTTTGTTTGTTTTTTACTTTTCTAAATGGTAGCCATTCTGATTGGAGTAAGATACATCACTATGGATTTAACTTCCATTTAACACTGAACATCTTTTTACATGCCATTGGGACATTAGTATTTCTTCTTTTGAGAAGTATCTTTTCATGCCCTTTGCCTACTTTTTAATGTGTTACGTTTTTCCTGTTGAATTAATTTTCTTATAGATTCTGTTATTAGTTCATTTTCAGAGCCATAGTTCACAATTTTTTTTCCTCTTTGGTAAAGTGACTATTTATTTTGAAGATAGGATAACAGCTTTATATGTAAGTTCTCTAATAGGAAACCAGCACTGGTGGATATTCTCTTTGATGTTAGTGCCATTACCCTTCCTGGGAAACAGACGACTTCTGTGAGGCCTCCCCTTTGTGTGCACAGAAATTTAGATTCTGCCCTGACTGGTCACACCAGTGATATGGAGCATGTTAATGACCTCTAACCCTGTGTTCTCAGACTTTCATTGACCAATTTAGATTTTTCTTTCCATATAAGGCCTTATCCTCCATTGATGACATGAACATACTTTTCAATGTGTGGTATTGCAATTTGGGCATTAAATTTTTAATGTAATTTAGATAACAAAAGTATACTTATATGAATGTAGACCATAGGTGAGTTATCCGATGTTTGGTAGGTCAGAGGAGCAGAACAAAACCAGGCCCACTTGTTAGTACCTGGACAAGCATGCTGATCTTCTGTTGGAAACAGAGTAGGAAATCAGACCAAACATTCAAACAACATGAGTTCATTATTAGCCAGATGTCTCTGGGCCTTTTGTTTAAACAGGGAGCATATCAGCCAGCCTGCTGATCCACACCCAGTATGAAGATGTGGAAGTCCCATAATATGGTGAAAGAATGAGTAGAGTAGTGACTGAGAACCCCCCAGGAATCCATGATATAACCACAGGCACTTGCAATCGAAGTCAAAGGAGAACCTTGGAGACACTGAGTCCTCAGGTGGCCTAGAGTTCTAAGCAGAACATTATGCAAGCCCATATGAAGCCCTTTAACCACTGAACTCGACTATTGAGAGTGTCCCTTAACCCATACCTGATCACCACATCTCTTGGGCTACTGTGTAATAAAAGCAGGATAAACTTAAAAGCCCCATTCCTCTCAGAAGTTATTTAAGAAGTTTCTAGGGAAGCCCAGTCAACACAAGAGACAATAACAAGAAAATCTTTATTTCAGCTTATAGGTTGTCTTGTCATCCTCTTTACATTCTCTTTTGTCGTAACAATGTTTGTTTTTAATTTTAATAAAGTTCAAAGTATTCATGCTTCTCTCAGGAATTATTTCTTATATTATCTCATCTTTATGGGAGACATAGCTTATTTGCTTGAAGCATATTTAAAATTAGGATTTAAAATAAAATATTTCTCACATGAGGTCCAACCCTCGATGAAAAACTATTAAAAACTGTTTGACAAGATGGCGACGGCACAGGTGGGACTCTGAGATTCTCCGCAGGTGAGTTCCCATAAAGGCTCAGCCTGTGATCCCAGCACTTTGGGAGGCCGAGGCGAGTGGATGGCCTGAGCCCGCGGGTTCGAGCCCCACCCGGGCAGCTTGGCGAGACCTCATCTCTACAATAAATCACAAAAATTAGCCGGGCGTGGTAGCGCGCCTGGAGCTCCAGCCACTCGGCAGGCGGAGGCGGAAGGACGGCCGGAGCCGGCGGGTCGAGGCTGCGGGCGGGAGCGGCCACTGCCCTCCAGTCTGGG
>NW_007075036.1:42007-45179 GCF_000164805.1 Carlito syrichta
GCCCGGCCCTCGCAGATACCAGCTCCGTTCCGGCTGAAGGGCCCTGTGGGGCCCAAAGCACTGCCAGTGCCTGCCACCCGCCCTAGCCATAGACTGGACGAGCGGAGAGGAAGGATCGCGAAGGGGCAGCCGCCCACCGCAGCCATTTTCCAGGCAGAGATTCGCAGGGCCCCGCCCATCGACGAGCAGCCTCCACCTGGGTGGCTAAGGTCACCTCCCCAGACAGGAGATGAAAGGCCCTCCCCCATGCCGAATCAGACACAGGCAACCCAGTCCTGTGGCAGGCCTCAGGCAGCACGCCAAGGGAACCCACCCAAGTTGGAGTCAGTCTCTCTGGCTGCAAAGGGGAGAGGTCAGAGATCAGAGCTGAAGAGACTTTAGACACTCAGGAAAGACTCCAGAGCTAGTCTGCTTTCTTATTTTGATGTTTTATTTTATTGTTTTGACTGTTTGTTTAGCTCACTTTTGTTGCTTTTTGAGTTAGAATACTTGTTGGTTTTGGGGAAAAGCACATCAAAAGGCATGAATTTATTGGACTGCCTTTGTGTGATTACCGGTATGCTTTAGGCAATCTTGTCTGTTTGTTTGTTTTCTACTCTTTTCTGGCCTTGTGTCTCTTTTCATTCATTAGTTGGTATATATGTCTGTATTCCCTCTTACTCTTCTCCCTCTCCAACTTCCTCTTGACCCCCTGCTTCTTCCATTACTTTCCTTTTTCTTTCCTCCTTTCGTTCCAGAGAGCAAACCTAAACTCCACTGCATGGACAGATTGTAAGGCAGTGGGAAGTGAGATCCAGTGTGCCCGTACACCTGTTGGTGGATACTGGGATCTGCAGATAGATTCTGAATCACAGCTTCCCCTTCAATTAAACCTCAAAACTGCAAAAAGTACAGCCCCAACCTACAGTCCAGCCTCAAAAGTGAACAAAGCCAGAGGATGCTCATAAGGAAGAACTGGAGGTGAACAAAAAGAAGTAAAAGCAACCCCACACTCCCTGAAAAACAGAATTAAAGAAGGGGAGGGAAAGGGGGAGAGAAAAATCTGCACAAATGAAGAAAAACCAAAAGAAGAATATGGGTCTCTCACAGACCCCTGGGAGGTCAGACACTGAGAAAACTGACTTCAGAATGCAAGCAGTAAAGAGCCCCCAGAATGACTGGTCTCAAACTACAAACCCAGATATCAAGACTTTAATGGAGAGATTAAAAAGAATTGAGGCGAGACAAGAGGAAACTAGGAAAGAGTTGATAACAGAGATAACAGTAGTAAAGAATAATGTGAATGAAATAAAGAACAAACTGATAAGCATGGAGAGCAGAATTAGCCAAGCAGAATAAAGAATCCCAGAACTTGAGGAACAAAATGTAGAACTAATCCAAACTACCAAAAACATAGAACAGAAGCTTAAAAAGACAGAACAAAACCTTCAAGAGATGAATGATTACTTCAAGAGTAATTGGACTTCCTGAGGCAGAGAGACAGAGCCCACCCTGGAACAAACATTCCATGAGATTATTGAAGAAAACTTCCCTCATTTCATCAGTGATATGAAAATTCAAACACAAGAGATTCAGACAACCCCTGCCAGACAACAAATGAGAAGACCAACTTCCAGACACATAATAATTCACCTAAACAAAGAAGCTATAAAAGAAAAAATCCTAAAGGCAGCAAGAGAAAAAGGTCAGATCATCTACCATGGAAGACCAATTAATATAGCGACAGATTTATCTACAGAAACTCTTCAGGCTAGGAGAACTTGGAGCCCTATCTTCAAAATTCTAAAAGATAAACAATTTCAACCAAGAATAACCTACCCAGCCAAGCTAAGCTTCATCAGTGAGGGAGTATTAAAATCTTTCCCAGATATCTAATTCCTAAGAACCTAAGCTGCCACCAGACCACCTCTACAAGAAACACTTAAGAAAGTATTAAACACAGAAGAAAAGGAAAAAGAACAACAGCATTCTTCACAACAGTACAGGAAAAAGATTAAAAACACACACAGACCAACCCCAAAACCGAAAGAAAGACAACAAACAAATAAGAACAATTCTATAAGAACCTCATGATAGGGATCAATTCTCACATTTCAATAATTAGCCTGAATGTGAATGCACCACTAAAAAGACATAGAATGGCAAAATGGATAAAATATCATCAGGCAACAATTTATTGCCTTCAAGAGACTCATTTCACTAGAAAGGACACTCACAGACTCAAAGTGAGAGGATGGGAAAAAAATTTTCAAGTGAACAGAACATAAAAGAAAGGAGGAGTCATGATCTTAATCTCAGACAAAATACCCTTTAATCTATCAGAAATTGAAAAAGGTACAGAAGGCCATTACATAATGATAAAAGGTTCAAGCCATCAACAAGAAATATCTATCTTAAACATATATGCACCCAACATAGGAGCACCAATTTTCATAAAGCAGCTTCTAAGTAAACTCAAAAAAGATAATGACTCTAACACTATCATAGCTGGGGACTTAAATACCCCACTCACAACCCTAGACAGATCATCAAGATAAAAATCAGCAATGAGATCCAGAACCTCAAGTGACTCTTGAACAAATTGACTTAACTGATACCTACAGAACACTCCATCCAACGGCCAAGAATATACATTCTACTCATCACCGCATGGAACGTACTCTAAAATTGATCACATAGTTGGCCATAAATCAAGCATAAACAAATTTCAAAATATCAAAATTTTGCCATTCACCTTCTCGGACCACAGTGGAATAAAAATAAACATCAGTACCAACAAGGATCCCCCTAAACAGACAAAGACATGGACACAAAACAGCACGATGCTAAACAACTCCTGGGTCAATGATGACATCAAAACAGAGATTAAAAGATACCTGAAAACAAATGAAAATGAAGAAACATCTTACCAAAATCTCTGGGATGCCATGAAAGCTGTAGTAAGAGGGGAATTCATATCTCTACAAACACACATGAATAAAGTGGAAGGATCACAAATTAACAGCCTAACAAGCCACCTAAAGAAGTTGGAAAAGCAAGAGCACCAAAACCCTAACTTCAGTAGACGAATCCAGATCACCAAAATAAAAGCCCAAATCCGAGACATGGAAGACAAAAAGATAATACAAAAAATCAATGAAACAAAAAGCTGGTTCTTTGAAAGGATAAACAA
>NW_007075036.1:45348-46424 GCF_000164805.1 Carlito syrichta
CAAATCATTTTATAAAGCTAACATCACATTGATACCCAAGCCAGGTAAAGATCCAACAAAGAAAGAGAATTACAGGCCAATATCTTTGATGAAAATAGATGTTAAAATTCTCAACAAGACCCTAGAAAACCAGATTCAACAAGACATCTCAAAAATCATCCATCATAACCAAGTAGGCTTCATCCCCAGGATACAAAGCTGGTTCAACATTTGTAAGACCATAAATGTAATTATATACATCAACAGGTGTCAAAACAAAAACCACATGATTATATCATTGGATGCTGAAAAAGCTTTTGATAAATTCCAGCACCCCTTCTTGATAAAAACTCCCAAATATCTAGGCATAGTGGAACATACCTCATAATAGCAAGAGCCATCTACAAGAAACCCATAGCCAGCATACTCCTGAACAGACAAAAATTGAAACCATTTCCCCTGAAAACTGGAACAAGACAAGGATGCCCACTCTCACTCCTCCTGTTTAATATAGTTTTGGAAGTCCTGGCTAGAGCAATCAGAAAAGAGAAGGTGATCAGGGGTATCCAAATAGGAAAAAAGGAAATCAAGTTATCTCTCTTTGCAGACGACATGATTGTATACCTTAAAAGCCCAAGAGAATCTGTCAAAAACCCTCTTGCACTGATAAAGGACTTTGGCAAAGTCTCAGGGTATAAAATAAATGTCCAAAAGAGAATCGCATTTCTTTACACCAATAATAAACAGAAACCCAAATAAAAAGCACAACCGCATTCACAATAGTTACATGAAAAATGAAATACCTTGGCATCTTCCTAACCAAAGACATGAAAGACCTTTACAATGAAAACTAAAAAACACTGCTCAAAGAAATCAAGGATAACACAAACACATGGAAAAATATCCCATGCTCATGGATTGGAAGAATCAACATTGTTAAGATGTCCATCTTACCTAAGGCAATCCACAGTTTTAACCCAATACCCATCAAATTACCAGCAACAGTCTTCTCAAAACCAGAAAAAACCATACAGGAATTCATACGAAAACACAAACGACCAAGAATAGCCAGAACAATCCTCCCCCCCCCAAAAAAA
>NW_007075036.1:47024-57024 GCF_000164805.1 Carlito syrichta
GATGCTGGAGAGGATGTGGAGAAAAGGGAACACTTCTACACTGTTGGTGGGAGTGTAAACGAGTGCAACCTCTGTGGAAAGCAGTGTGGCGATTCCTAAAAGCCCTAAATATCGATGTCCCATATAGCCCCACAATCCCCTTACTGGGAATATACCCTGAAGAACTCAGATCACTCTATAAAAAAGATACCTGCACACGTATGTTTATCGCAGCATTGTTCACAATAGCAAGATCATGGAACCAACCATGCTGCCCATCAAAAGAGGACTGGATAAAAATTGTGGTACATATACACAGTGGAATATTACGCAGCCATAAAAAAGAACAAAATCATGAATTTCACAGCCACCTGGATGGAATTAGAGTTTATAATACTGAGTGATCTCTCACAGAAACAAAGATCTGAGTATCACATTTTCTCACTTATAAGTGGACCTTGAACAACTATCGTAATACTATAAAAGAAGAATTGACAGTGGTGGGAACCTATGGGGGGGGTCAGGAGGGGCAGGGAGGTGGGATTAATGGTAGTCAATATCTGTCTGGGGAAGGGGGGCACACCTCATTAACAAGGGTACCTACACAATGAATATTTGTATACCTGATACTTTACCCCATAATTTTAAAATAAAAAAATATATAATTTTTTAAAAAAAGAAAATCCTATATGTCTAAAGACTCTGTAAAGGTCACAGCTCAGAGGAAAAGGATCAATATGCCACTGGGATTAAATTATGACAATATATAATGACCCCTCCACAGCATCTATTCCCTTGTCATCAACATAATTAATCTGGATTAAAGATAAACATGTGGCCATGCCTAGACTCTATTTGAGAAGAGAACATAGGGAAATCCAAAGAAAACAGAAAAAAGTCAAGGAAAATAGAGTTTTTGAAGCCCTGACACCAACAACTTCCAGACCAAGACCAAGACTCTCCCTCATTGGCCTCAGATTCATTTCTCATGAAGCATCTGTGAAGTTCCCAGGTAAGAGCAAGTGAGTCAACCTGCATGCACTTCGCAGGTCTCAACTTATATTCTGATTTTTTTTTAAATCTGTTTTCAAATGAAAATGACATACCCAGTTCTAGCGTCAATATGCAGGGCATGTCCAGTAAACTAGATTCTAGAAAGAAGAAAAATTAAGGGCATATTACTCTGAAAATTATCCACAGTCAATGAGTGAGTGAACGTGTGTGAGTGAGTGTGTGTTTGTGTATGTGTGTGTGTGTGGGTATGTATTTGTTTCATTTGAGTGTGTGGACTTTGAGTCATTGGGGTCTATCCTGAAAGAACTATCTGAGGTGAACTTCAAACACAATATTCTAAGAAACATAAAGGTCTCTCCCAAATTCCCCCAAATGTCCAGGAATCATTGTGTGTGTTAACTGTACCAGTACATCTGGCAAGACCTGAGGAAGGGTTTTCAAATGGTCTAAACAAAACTTACTTGAGGTCACAATTCAGATAATTAAAATCCTTCCCAGATATCAAATCTCTAAGAAAATATGCCACTTCCAGACCAGCTCTACAGGAAATGCTTAAGAAGGTACTGAGGCCAGGTGCAGTGGCTCAGCCTGTAACCCCAGCACTTTGGGAGGCTGAGGCGAGAGGATTGCCTGAGCCCAGGGATTCAAGACAAGCCTAGGCAACTTGGTGAGACCTTGTCTCTACAAAATCACAAGAACTAGTCAGGCATGGTGGTGTGCATCTGTAGTTCCAGCTACTTGGAAGGCTGAGGCAAAAGGACTGCCTAAGTCCAGCAGGTCAAGACTGCAGTGGCTGTGAGACAACAAGAGTAAGACTCCAACTAAAAAAAAAAAAGAAGGTATTGAGCACAGAAGAAAAAAAAAAAAGAACCATGCACTTCACAAGAATACAAGGAAACACAGAGTCAATAGGGCATACAGTGCACTCACAAAAATGAAAACACAAACATATATTAATGCAAACATTAAAAGAAAATAAAACATCCTTCTAAGAGCCCTGTGAATAAACTCTGTGGGAATAAACTCTAATTTCAAAAATCAGCCTGAATGTGAACTGAATGCACCACTTAAAAGACAACGAGTAGCAAACTAGATTTACAAAAACAAAACAAAACACAATCTAACAACTTACTGCCTCCAGGAAACTCATCTCACTACAAAGGACATCTACAGATTCAAAACTGGAGACTGGAAAATGACCTTTCAGGCGAATGGAAAACAGAAGAAGACAGGAGTAACTTTTCTAATATTTAATAAAACAGCCTTCAAGTTATCAAAAATTAAATAATTTACAGAAGGACACTACATAATAATAAAAGGTTCAATCCACCAGCAAGAAATATCTGTTCTAAACGTATTTGCACCTAAAATAGGAGCATCAGGTTTTATAAATCAACTGCTAAGTAAACTAAAAGAGGACACTGACCCATACACAATCATACCTGGAGACTTGAGTACCCCACCAACAACCCTAGATAGAACATCAGGACAAAAAATCAATATGGAGATCCAGAACTTCAACTCAACACTCAACCAAATGAACTTAATAGACCTCTACAGAACACTTTACCCAACAACTACAGAGTGTACATTCTACTTGTCAGGACATAGAACATACTCCAAGATCAATCACGTTCTTGGACATAAATCAAGCATAAACAAATTCCAAGAGATCAAAAGAATATCACCCATCTTCTCAGATCACAGTGGTATAAAAATAAACATCACCACCAACAAATACAATGTTACTCTTAATGACTCATTTTTAGTGAAAAACCTAGGAGACAAGCAATTTTAATTAGGGACCAGATGTAGCATCTAAGACAAAGAAAAATGTTGGGGTCTGGGTTCCATTATATCTTAATGGCTTAAATCTAAATACATATGCTTATAGAAAACTTAAGTAATATCTTAAAACATTTAGTAGAAATAGCATTGAACCAGTAGACCAATAGACTCAAAATTCTGAAGACATTTTTATTGTATCAGTAATTTTAAATTTATCTTAATTTACTAAATTCATGTTTATATGAATAAAAGGCATGAGTCAAAGTTTCTATTTTCCTGAAAACATGTTTTACATTTTTACTTTTCTTTTAAGTCAATCACTTAGCGTTCTTTCTTATATTTAGGTAGCAAAATATTTACATGTACATGATGTAAACATATAGACACACAGACAGAAGCAACTTTTATAAATGTAAGATTCTCCTTGAAAGGATCAAGAGTTAATATGGGAATACTCAAAGCTAAAAATGGGCCAGGCTCGGTGGCTCAGCCTGTAATCCCACGCTTTGGGAGGCCGAGGAGAGTGGATTGCCTGAGCCCGCAGATTCGAGACCCACCTGGGAAACTTGGCGAGACCTCATCTCTACAATAAATCAAAAATTAGCCGGGTATGATAGCGCGGGCCTGTCGTTCCAGTTACTTGGAAGCCTGAGGCGGAAGGATCGCCGGAGCCCAGCAGGTCGAGGCTGCGGTGGCCAGGAGCAGCCACTGCCCTCCAGTCTGGGCGACAGAGTGAGACTCCAACTCAAAAAAAACCTAAAAATGGAGTCGCCTTAGTTAAAAAGGCAGAGTAAGCACTGTAGTCTGCCTGGCTTAGTCATGCTTAAAATAGCAGCTTGTTTCAGCCCTTCTCTAATCATGAGCTCACAAAGCCAGTTGTTCGAGTAAAATTGATAAGTGCTATTGCTTTGTGCTAATTACTCCTTCCTCCTTCCAAGCATTTGTCTTCCAGGTATATGAAGTCCCGCCGGCCTCACAATCTGTCGGGACCAGCTTTCTGGGTCTGCCCTCTAGACCCCTGCCTGAAGTCACGAGATATGTTGTCGCCCTAACAACCTCAAGGCACCTGAGGGATGTCATCGACATCTAGGAACACGGCTGCAAGGAAACTTTCACCCATCCCCTACTTCCCCATAAAAGACTTAGCTTTAAATATGCCCTGCACCCAAACCCCTAGGCCATGCTGACTCATCTCTTAGATCTCTCTTCAATGTGAATAAACTCTTTCTTGGCTTTATTGCCACGGCACTGGCCTACCTATACTATCGAACCCTGACACTCCTTTTGCCAATTTCAAAAGCGTCTTGAACTCTTCCATCCGCACAAATGCTTGCTAGTAGGGACACCAAAGAACCAACAGGGGTGCCCAAGAGATTCGTTCTCCCTGTCTGTTTTCATTCTCAGTCAATTGGGATTTATTTTGGGAAAAAGGGCAGTGGAGAACACCCTTTAGAAAGCACCTCAGAAATCACAATTAGGCTCCACAGTTTCCTAGAAAAAGACCAGCTCAGAATAAAACAAAAGGACCACCAACTAAAATGGGGAGTACAGGGCTCAGTGGGACTTACCAAGTCAACCCAAGAGGAAGCTCAACGACAGTGGGTTTTAATAGGCCCCTGCTGGTACCTTGGTCCTGGGTTCAGGCAGCTCCTTCGAGTGTCTTGAGTCTTCTCTAAGGCCCAGTGTCTTGGGGACCAATTTGTTGATGAAAGATACCTACCTGAGGCCCGTGACAACCATCCACAGGAGATCCTGAGAACATAATGCCCGCCATTATCGAATTGTAGCTTAGTTTTACACGTTTTAGGAGGACACAAGTTTGAGAAAACCATAAACCAATACAGGTGGGATTTACATTGTTTTGGTCCGGGAAGGTGGGACATCTCCAAGTGTGGGCTTGCGAGTTATGGGGAAATTCAAAGATTTCCTGACTGGCAATTAGTTAGCAAGACTTCGCTTTTTATCTAAGGAATTAAGAAATCAGTAGAGGAGATGAACTGTTGACATAAAGGAGCGGAAAAATTTCAAGTTTCTCAACATGTAGATGAAGCCTCAAAGGTGGCAGACTTCAGAGAGACTATGTAAATGTCTTTAAAAGCTGCCCAGGGTCCAGAAGTCCTCAAACATCTTACAGGGTCTTAAAATACTTTTCTTTTCTTTTCTTTTCTTTTTCTTTTTTTTTTTTTTGAGTTGGAGTCTCACTCTATCACCCAGACTGGAGTGCAGTGGCCGCTCCCGGCCACCGCAGCCTCCACCTGCTGGGCTCCAGCAATCCTTCCACCTCAGCCTTCCAAATAGCTGGAACTACAGGCCGGCTCATTTTGATTTATTGTAGAGATGAGGTCTTGCCAAATTGCCCAGGTGGGTCTCGAACCCGCAGGCTCAGGCAATCCACTCATCTCAGCCTCCCAAAGCACAGGATTACAGGCTGAGCCACAGAGCCCAGCTCTTTTTTAAATAATCTGTTGTGTGCTGTTATGCCAGAGTCAGGTTGGGAAGTAAACCACATCATATAGGAGCAGTTCATTTTAAAATCCCATCTCCCCAGGCCCCTTAGAAACTTGCAAGGTAAAGAAAAACGGTCAATATGTTCATAATTACGTGTATGTATAAATTTCTAGTAAGTCCTTTGCTGGGTTTTGCAAGCGTCATTGGCTCCTGAGAGTCTCCTAAGCTGTACTGGTATTTCAAAGAAGTTTAAAAGCATAACAGTTAAAGGGGTATGATAGTTTCTTCCCCTGTCTAGTACGCACATTCAGCTGTACATGAAACAGTGTGGAGAGAACTTTTACTTTCCCAACATTTTAGAGTCTCTTCACTCATCTGTGGATAAAAGAAAAGTTGCCTTGTTGGCCGAGCATGAATGGGTACCCTATGAGCCTATGAAAGCAGGTAACACGTCCTGTGAAAGACAGACTGAGCATGGGAAGCCATTTTTCATCTTGTTCTTAAACCCTGACACAATGAGGAGAAAGTAGAAGCTCTGCTTTTGGAGAAATGCACACTTTAGGTATAATTAACTTTGCCGACTTTGTCTTTTCAGAAACAGACTTCCAGGTATCAGAGGTATCTCACAGTGGCCATCAAGCTTGCCTAGAGTAAAGGGAATTTACAAGGCCTAGGACATCATGCATTGGGCAAGGACTGTAAAAGTCATGAAACTTGTAATTGCAAAAGTTATGACCGCTCAGAGGGGGAGCAGGTAGGGATTCGATCTTCCAGTAAATTGGGCCCTATCTACAGGGAAGCCAAGGATCCTCCGAAGTTACCCACTGGGAATGTCTAGGAGATAAGGGGAGGTGCACCCTCCACTAGCTCTAAGGAATGTCGATTGGGAAGGTGCAGGAACATTAGAATCCTTGTCACGCCCTTCTCTAGGGGCTGTGATCATGTGGGCGGACATTAAAGGCTCTCTGTGTCACAGGATCTCCAAGACATCCACAGGTGGTCGATAAGGAAGTCACGGGCAGTCCCATGCAGTCATGTGCAACATCTCCAAGACAAGGATTTAAGCCAGGGCTTTGGGGGGCCACACTCACCTACAGCGTAGGCCCACTCCCTGTCTGTGGGGGGGTGAACTTCTCTTAAATAAATCTTTTCTTCTCTCACCTCTGTGTGTCGCAATTCTTTGCAATTTACTTGGATCTCCGGCTTGCCGGCCCCGGCGGTGCTGTGCACCTCCCTGCGCCTCTCCGCTCTCACCCCATCTAAGTCCAAACCCTAACATCCTGCACATCATTAGAGTCCTAGGATTTGTCTCTTTTTCAGCCTCTCGGAATAGCAAACACAGCTATTATTCTATGACCCTGTGCTTCTCACACTTGTCTTTAGATAAAAGCGAGCTACCACACTGTGAAGGAGAGGCCATACTTCTCACTGAGGTCCTGGGGGCAGCAGGGAAGGGGGCTCTGTATTTTTCTGCTTGAGGGAAACTTGAGCATAAAACCTCTGCAGTGGTGGGCTGGGCGTTGGGTCCGATAGTAATCTTATGTGTCCACACGCACTGACAGGGAGAGAAGGGGAAATGAACTCTGACCGGGTTTTCTCACTGACTTTCAGTTTGGAGTCCTCAAGTGTATGTCCATCCCAATACTGTTTGCCATGCTTCTTGTACTTGTAAAATAGTCCTCATGGCATGGCATGCAAGAACTGTAAGTTCAGGTGTTTCCTTCCGCCAGTGAACTGGGGTTCTTTAAATCCGTCTGGGACTGGCCAAAGCTGGCTCACACCGGTGTCTGTAGACCTCCACACAGACGATCACTTGCCTGGGCCCCAGCGGCCACTGTCAGGGCTGAATTAACTTCAACCCAGGCCTGATTGTTTCTTTCCCATTGTCATCTTTTCCTCAAAAGACACATTAAATATTCATACTATATATGAATAGACACACATACATATATACACACACATACACATATATATGTTTATAAGTATGGGCATATTCAAATATTTCTACTAGAGCCTCTTGCTAGGCCCTGTGCGTGTCATTCATTCCAGGAAGCATCTGAAGCTGTACTGTTATTTTAGAGAAGAAATTAAAAGATATATTAATTTTCTCCTGTCTAGTAAGAAGATTTCACTGTACTCAAAACATAGAGTGAAGAGGATTTTCTTTTCCTGTCACTTCAGAGACTGAAGGGGACTAACGCTGCCTGGCTGCTAATGAAAGAATGGGTTCCCCAATAACCTATGAGAACAAGAAGAAGAATGTGGCACTCCATTCACGTCTCAAGGCTTTGTACCTCCCCCACACTTTGGGAGTAACAGAGAAGGGTCTTGTCTTTGACCCTACTTTTCTCAGCTTTGCCTTCAGATGCAAGGGAGCTGTCAGGCTGCAAAGGGAACACCCAGGCTTCAGAGTTCTTTTTCTGTTTCTGGAGAAGGGAGGCTTAATTGTCAAACTTCCACTCTGGCAGGCCAGCTATGAGCTTCCAGCCAGGCCCAGTGAAGACGATAGACTCACGGCCTCCACCTTCAGCAAGAAAGTAAAGGAAATGACTGCTGACCTAGTTTCTTTATGGCTTTTCAGTTTAGAGCACCTCAAGCCACGTACCATTTCCCACACCTCTTGAACGTGTGAAACAGTCCTGGCATCTAAGAAGTTTAAATTCAGGGGCTCCTTTCAGCATCCAAGTGGGGTTTTATAAATCTAGCTATGACCGGGAAGAGCTGGCTCACACCAGCGTGTGTAGACTTTCACACAAATGGCCACTCGCCTGAACAAAAATAACCACGGTCAGTGGTCAGTTCACTTCGACCAGGGTGGAGTGTTTCTTCTCACATTAACATATTCCTCTCAAAAGACACTTTCAATATTCATATGTTCACATAGATGAGTATGTTTATAATTATGGGCACATATTCATATCTGGTAAAGTTTTGTGCTAGGCCTTATGTCATTCACTCCAGAACCATCCTAAGCTGTATTACATTGAATAAGAAGTTTAGAAAGCATGACAATTAAAGAAATATTCATTTTTTTCTGTCTAGTAAGAGCATTCAGCTGGGCTTGGTGGCTCAGTTTGTAATCCAGGCACTTTGAGAGGCCGAGGAGAGTGCATTGCCATAGCCCGTGGGTTCGAGACCAGCCCGGGCAATTTGGCGAGACCTCGTCTCTACAATAAATCAAAAATTAGTCGGGTGTGGTACCCCACGCCTGCAGTTCCAGCTACTTGGAAGGCTGAGGTGGAAGGATCGCCTGAGCCCAGTAGGTCGAGGCTGCTGTGCTGTGAACATGCCACTGCACTCCAGCCTGGGTGACAGAGTGAGCTGACAACTCATAAAAAAAAAAAAAGAAAGAGAGAACATTCAGCTGTGCACAAAATGTAGGGTGGAGAGGATTTTTACCAACAATTTTACCAACATTTTGGAGAATGTTGGCTTATTTTTTAGAAAAGAGGAGAGAAACTTACCTGGCTGCTAGTGCCCCAAGAGCCTGTGAAACACGATCCAGGGGTATTCCATTCATATTCCATGGGTTTTGTATCTTCTGCAACCTTTAAAATGATCAGACTCAGGTCTGCCTTCTATTATACCTATTTTTCACTGTCCTGCCCTTAGATCCAAGTGAGATTCCCATCCTGGGAATATAAGGCCGCAGGCCCAGGTGCGTGCCTCAGGGCTCTGTTTTCTTTTCTGAGGGAGACCTGAGCATTAAACCTCAGCCCTCGTGGACTGGACCTGAGCCTCCAGCAAGAACAAATTAACCAGATAGGCTCCTGACTTTACCTGTGCTTGCAAGGAGGAAAAAAGAAAATGACCTCTGGCCTAGTCTTCTCCCTGGCTTTTCAGTTTGAACTCCACTAGTGATGTCAAGCCCATACTATCCCCATGTTTGTTGGCTGTGCAAAATAGTCCTCATGACCTGGCTATTCAAGGGCTTCAAATCCAGGAGAACCTTAAGCAAACCCAGTGGGGTTATGTATATCCAGCTGAGACCAGTCAGCGCTGGCTCATACCAGTGTGTGTAGACTTCCAAACAGATGGTCATTTACCTGGGCAAAGACAGGCCAGGCATTCTTAGCGCTAAATGAACTTTGACCTAGCACTACTTATATCTTCCCCACTACCATCTTTTCCCCAAAAGACACTTCAGTATTTATTTGTAACATATATATGCTTATAATTATGTGTATGCTTGTATTCATTTTTAGTAAGGTCTTTTGCTAGGCCCTATTATTGCCATTATCTCCAGAAAGACCCCTAGACGGTATTGTTATTTCAGAGAACAATTTTAAAAACAAGATTTTTTTTTTTTTGAGTTGGAGTCTCACTCTGTCACGCAGGTTGGAGTGCAGTGGTACGCTCATGGCCACTACAACCTCGACCTGCTGGCTCAGGCGATCCTTCCACCTCAGCCTTCCAAGTAGGTAGGACTACAAGTGCAAGCCACCATGCCCGGCTAATTTTTTGATTTTTATTGTAGAGACGAGCTCTCCTCATGTTGCTCAGGCTGGTCTCAAACCCCTGGTCTCAGGCAATCCTCTCACCTCGGCCTCCCAAAATGCCGGATGGCAGGCTTGAGCCACCGTGCCTGGCCAAATCACAGTATTTATTTATTTATTTATTTTTTGAGTTGGAGTCTCACTCTGTCGCCCAGACCTGCTGAGCTCCAGCGATCCTTCCGCCTCAGCCTTCCAAGTAGCTGGAACTACAGGCGCGTGTTACCACGCCAGGCTAATTTTTTTATTTATTGTAGAGATGAGGTCCCGCTGCCCAG
>NW_007075036.1:57282-62346 GCF_000164805.1 Carlito syrichta
CGGCCACTGCACTCCAGTCTGGGCAACAGAGTAAGACTCCAACTCAAAAAAAAAAAAGAGAGATTCATTTTACCCTTTCTAGAAAAAAGATTCAGCTGTATACTAAACAGGAAGGGGAGGGCATGTTTATTTGCCCAACATTTCAGGGACTGTTTTCTCCTCTTTTAGAAGAGGGGAGAAAATGTTGCTTGACTGTAAGTGAAATAATGAGGGCCTTAAGGACCTTAGAGAACAAGTAAGATCACGTGGCACTCGATTCACAGCCTGTGGGCTTTGTGCCTCTAAGGAAACGAGACACGGATCTTCTTCTATGGCCCTACAGACTTTTCAGTTTTGCCTTTAGATGCAAGCACGCTTTCTTGCTGTGAAAAAAAAGAAAAGGCTACCTGCCCAAGTGAGCCCCTCAAGGATCTCTTTTTTCTTTCTGGCTATGGAAGGCCTAAGCATTAAACCTTTGCCTGGTGGGCCAGGCATGAGCCTTCAGGGAGGGCCATTTACACCCATGGCCGCTGTCAAGTAGGAAAAAGAAAACAACCTCTAACCTAATTTTCTCACTGGCCTTTGACTTTGGCGTGAACTGGCCTGGTTGTTTCTTTCTGGATTGTCATTTTTCTCTGAAAAGACACTTTTAATATTAATATGTTACATACAGATATAAATGTATAGACTTATAGTTATGTGTATGTATGTATTCATTTCTAGCAAGATCTCTTGCTAGGCCCTGTGTTATTTATTTCCAAGAAGCAGCCTGGGCTGTATTATTATTTCAGAGAAAATGATTGAAAGAATGATAGGCTAAAGGATATATTCATTTACAACTCTTTAGTAAGAAAATGTAAGGTGAGCTGGGCTCGGTGGCTCAGCCTGTAATCCCGCACCTTTAGGAGGCTGAGGTGAGTGGATTGCCTGAGCACGTGGGTTCGAGACCCGCCTGGGCAACTCGGCGAGACCTCATCTCTACAATAAATCAAAAATCAGCCGGGTGTGGTAGCACATACCTGTAATTCCAGTTACTTGGAAGGCTGAGGTGGAAGGATCGCCGGAGCCCAGCGGGTCGAGGCTGCGGTGGCCAGGAGCGGCCACTGCACTCCAGTCTGGGCGACGGAGTGAAACTCCAACTCAAAAAAAAAAAAGAAAGAAAGAAAATGTAAGGTGAAGAGGGCTTTTATTTTCCCAGCTATTTGTAGACCATTTACTCCGTTTTTAGAAGAGACTACAGAAGGTTGCCCGGCTGTTTGTAATAGAATGGGAGCCTCACAGCTTCTGGAAGCAAGTAAGATGGTGTGATACTCCATTCAAGTCCTACGGGCTTTGCACCTTGGCCAACATTCAGGGATTTCAGACAAGGGTCTTCTTTTCACTTTTGCCTTCAGATGCAAATGAGACACGCTAGGCAGGAAAGGCCACCCGAGGCTGAGCCCTTCGCGGCTGTTTTCCTCTCTGGACGAGGAAGACCAAGCATTAAACCTCAGCCTGGTATGCTCACCTTGAGCCTACAGCCAGGCCCTGTTACACTGTTAGGCTTATTGCCTCCACCTCTGCTGGCAAAAAGGAAAAAGAAAATGAGCTATAAACTAGTGTTCTCACAGGCCTTTCACTTTCCTGGAAACTGGTAAGTGTCAAACCCCATACCATTTCCATTGCTTTCTGGACATGTAAAATAGTCCTCATGACTTAGCATTTGAGGGTTTTAAACTCAGAGAAACTTTAAGCAAAGTGTATTGCTGTAAATCCAGCTGGGACCAGCCAGAGCCAGCCCGCAGCATTGTGTGTCCATCACAATACAAAAGTCCTTTGAGCACAAAAGGGTCTGACCGCTGGATGCACTTTGACCCAGGCTTAGCTGTTTCTTTCCCCATGACCATCATCCTCTCAAAATATTCATATGTTTGAATATGCATATGTTACATGTGTGTTTTCTAAGTATGTCTATGTGCATATTCGTTTCCAGTAAGGTCTTTTGCTAGATTTTGTGTCATTTTTTTCCAGAAAGCAAGCTGGTCTGTATTGTCATTTCAGGGAAGAAGTTTAAAAGCTTGAGAGGGGAAGGAGACATTCGTTTTCCCTTGGGTAGTAAGATTCAGCTGCAGGCAAACATAAGATGGAGAGAGCTTTGGTTTTCCCTCTGTTTTGGAGAACACTGGCTCCTTTTTAAAAAAGAAAGTGGAGAATTTTTCTGCTGTTACTGAATGTGTGGTGACCCCAAGAGCCTGTGAGAACAAGTGAGATCTCAGAGTGCTGCATTCAAGTACCCTGGGCATTGCACCATCCTTCCCTTCAGGACTAACAGACTAACCTACAGTTCTCATCTTCACCTTTGGACGAAGGCCGCATACCCAGCTGAGTGCCTCAGAGGACTGTCTGACTTCTAGCTGGTAGAGGCCTGTGCTGAGGCCGTCCGACCGACCGTGGCCTTCAGCCAGGCCCAGTTAAGCTGATAGGCTTATTGTTTCTAGCTTAGTTGGGCCTGGCTGAGAGCAATGACCTCTGACCTGGTTTTCTCGCCGGCCTTTTACTTTGGAGTCTACCAGTGTGTATCAAGCCCCAAACCATTTCCCATGCTTCTTGTACAGGCAAAATTGTCCTTGTGACCTGACATTCATGGGTTTTAAATTCAGAGGGATTTTAAGCAAACCCAGTGGTGTTCTGTGAATCCAGCTGGGACTGGCCAGGGCTGGTTCACATCAGTGTTTGTAGAAAACCACACTAATGATCACATGCCTAGATAACGATATGCATTCTTAGCACTTGATGCACTGCAAATCGGCCCTGATTGTTTCTTCCCTTGTTTCCATCTTCCTCTAAAAAAACACTTTCAATACTTATTATATGTTACATGTATACATATATATGTATAATTATGTGTATGTACATATGCATTTTTAGTAAGCTTTGTTCCTAGGCCTTGTGAGAAATGGGAAGAATGCTTTCAGTTCAGTCACAGAACTGGACGGCATTGATGAAACATTTGATAGAAAGTTCCAGAAATGAAGAATATATATGTAGTTAGGCAGGCTTAACGGTGAAGGATTTCAGGAGGAGAGTGCAAATGTCAGCAGGTGCCCACAAAACTCCCAGCAACCCTAGAGACAGGTATTAAGGAGGTTTTTCACTTGAGCAGGAGAATGGGAAGACCTATTGTTATGGAGACTGGAGGACTGTGACCTAACTATGTCAAGTTTATAACCAGAGTTCAGTATGAGCACTGATATCTCCATTTTAAAGAAGAGGAAACTGACTGGGCATGGAGGCTCACACCTGTAATTCCAGCACTTTGGGAGGCTGAGTCAGGAGGATGCTTGAGCGTAGGAGTTGGTGAGCCACGATAGTGCCACTGCACTCCAGCCTAGGTGAAAGAGCAAGACACTGTCTCTGCAAAAAAAAAAAAAAAAAGGAAAAGGAAAATGAGGGTTTGGGGCTTTGCCCCAGATCCCACCACCAGTAGGTTTCGGAGGCGGGCTCCAGACCCACCCTGTGCTGCAGGTGCCCTGCCTCCTGTGGGGTTTCCTGGCTCTGCCCTCTCATTCTCTCCGAGGGCCTGCCCCAAGCCAGTGGTGGGCACAAGCACACTCCGAAGTATCTTTACGGATGCACATTGACCAAAGCTTGGAGACAAGTCACTGTGGCCCCCAATCCAAAGCTCTGCAAGATAAGGCTCAGAGTGTCGGAGGCCTCGGAGGAGGACACCTTAGTTCCGATGCGGACATGACACAGGCTGGCATCTGAGGAGATGGGTGTGGTGGTACACAGCTGGTGAGCTCTGGTTTTCAAAGACGGAGTAGAAAAGGGGTCTGTGGGTGAGAGGCATGGAGCTAAACTCAAGACCAGGAGATGGCCATGAAAAGTCTCAGCGATATCGTCAATGTCACATGTAAAACCCAGGGTGGCGCAAGGACGGACGAGGAGGCTTAGCTGAGGACAGGGAGGGCGGAACAACGCAACTCATTTCCACCCTTTCCGTCAAAGAGGACAGCCTTGAACCCGCACAGGCAGCACACAGGCCCACTGAGAATGGGTGGGAAGGACCCAGGAGGACCTCAGTCCCCAGGGAGTGACCAGGGAACCAGCATGCTGCTGACAATCTGGACAGGATGACCAAGAAAAGAAAGGCTCCCTAACGCTGGAAATCACCATAAGGCCAGGTCACTTGCTTTTGTATTTTTAGGTGGAGGATGCCAGATTCTGGGCATCACAGACTGGTGACCTCACAGGTGTTCCCCAGAGAATTCTGAAACACACTAGCAGACACTGTGGAATGGTTTTGCTTTTTTGTTTTGTTTTGTTTTAGAGAGCAAGACTTATTGAGAAGACAGAAAAGCTCCCACCGTGGGAGGGACCTGAGGGGGCTGCCCAGAATGATTGCCCAGCAAAAGCAAGTACAAGAAGGAACTGACAGTCCTTAAGAACAAGTGATGCTGAGCTGACTTCCTCCACCCTGACAGGGTCACCTGCCTTCCAGAGGGAAAAAAGCCTACATGCGTGACAAGGTCTCTCATGACAGGTCTGTGAGATGACAAGGGTGGCTGGCTAGTACTGTGACTCCACCCAGCTTCTGTGGACAGCTGTCGTCTCATACTTCATAATCCCTTCCGTTTCCATCCTCCACCACTAAGCAACTCAAAAATATTGTCTAGGGTCAGGCATAGTGTCTCACACCTGTAATCCTAGTACTTTGGTAGGCTGAAGTGGGAAATTTGCTTGAGGTCAGGGTCTTGAGACCAGCCTGGGCAACACAGCAAGACCCCATCTCTACAAAAAAAAAAAATTTAAAAATTAGCTGGGCATGGTAGTGCATGCCTGTAGTCCCAGCTACTCAGGAGGCTGAGGCAGGAGGATTGCTTGAACCCAGTGAGCAATGATTGCATCACAGCACTCATTTGGGAAACAGAGGAAGACCTTGTCTTTAAAAAGAAAAGGCTAGCCAGGCTTGGTGGCTCAGCCTATAATCTCACACCTTGGGAGGCTGAGGTGAGTGGATTGCCTGAGCCCGCGGGTTCGAGACCCACCTGGGCAACTTGGCGAGACCTCATCTCTACAATAAATCAAAAAAAAAATTAGCCGGGT